>NW_028237954.1:0-37357 GCF_034619465.1 Leptosomus discolor | reverse complement strand
TCGACGGACGTCCGGACGCCGATGGCCCGACGGACGTCCCGACGCCGAGTGCCCGACGGACGTTCCCGACGCCGAGTGCCCGACGGACGTCCCGACGCGATGGCCGAGCCTGACGGACGTCCCCACGCCATGGCCCGACGGACGTCCCGACGCCGATGGCCCGACGGACGTCCGGACGCCGATGGCCCGACGGACGTCCCGACGCCGAGGGCCCGACGGACGTCCCGACGCCGAGAGGCCGACGGACGTCCCCGACGCCGATGGCCCGACGGACGTCCCGACGCCATGGCCCGACGGACGTCCCGACGCCGATGGCCCGACGGACGTCCGGATGCCGATGGCCCGACGGACGTCCCGACGCCGATGGCCCGACGGACGTCCGGACGCCGAGTGCCCGACGGACGTCCGGACGCCGAGAGCCCGACGGACGTCCCGACGCCGATGGCCCGACGGACGTCCCGACGCCGATGGCCGGACGGACGTCCCCACGCCATGGCCCGACGGACGTCCGGACGCCGAGAGCCCGACGGACGTCCGGACGCTGAGAGCCCGACGGACGTCCCGACGCCGAGAGCCCGACGGACGTCCCGACATAGAGCTGAAAGTTACCTAAATACAGACACCGAGAGCCTGACGGACGTCCCGACGCCGAGGGCCCGACGGACGTCCCGACGCCGATGGCCCGACGGACGTCCCGACGCCGAGGGCCCGACGGACGTCCCGACGCCGATGGCCCGACGGACGTCCGGACGCCGATGGCCCGACGGACGTCCCGACGCCGAGGGCCCGACGGACGTCCCCGACGCCGAGAGGCCGACGGACGTCCCGACGCCGATGGCCCGACGGACGTCCCGACGCCATGGCCCGACGGACGTCCCGACGCCGATGGCCCGACGGACGTCCCGACGCCGATGGCCCGACGACGTCCGGACGCCGATGGCCCGACGGACGTCCCGACGCCGAGGGCCCGACGGACGTCCCGACGCCATGGCCCGACGGACGTCCGACGCCGATGGCCCGACGGACGTCCCGACGCCGATGGCCCGACGGACGTCCGGACGCCGAGAGCCCGACGGACGTCCGGGCGCCGAGAGCCCGACGGACGTCCCGACGCCGAGAGCCCGACGGACGTCCCGACGCCGATGGCCCGACGGACGTCCCGACGCCGAGAGCCCGACGGACGTCCGGACGCCGAGAGCCCGACGGACGTCCCGACGCCGAGAGCCCGACGGACGTCCCGACGCCGACGGCCCGACGGACGTCCGGGACGCCGACAGCCCGACGGACGTCCCGACGCCGATGGCCCGACGGACGTCCCGACGCCGATGGCCCGACGGACGTCCCGACGCCGATGGCCCGACGGACGTCCGGACGCCGATGGCCCGACGGACGTCCCGACGCCGATGGCCCGACGGACGTCCCGACGCCAAGTGCCCGACGGACGTCCCGACGCCGAGTGCCCGACGGACGTCCCGACGCCGATGGCCCGACGGACGTCCCGACGCCATGGCCCGACGGACGTCCCGACGCCGATGGCCCGACGGACGTCCGGACGCCGAGTGCCCGACGGACGTCCGGACCGCCGAGTGCCCGACGGACGTCCGGACGCCGAGAGCCCGACGGACGTCCCGACGCCGATGGCCCGACGGACGTCCGGACGCCGATGGCCCGACGGACGTCCGGACGCCGAGAGCCCGACGGACGTCCCGACGCCGATGGCCCGACGGACGTCCGGACGCCGAGAGCCCGAAGGACGTCCGGACGCCGATGGCCCGACGGACGTCCCGACGCCGAGAGCCCGACGGACGTCCCGACGCCGATGGCCCGACGGACGTCCGGACGCCGATGGCCCGACGGACGTCCCGACGCCGAATGGCCCGACGGACGTCCGGACGCCGATGGCCCGACGGACGTCCGGACGCCGAGAGCCCGACGGACGTCCCGACGCCGATGGCCCGACGGACGTCCGGACGCCGAGTGCCCGACGGACGTCCCGACGCCGATGGCCCGACGGACGTCCCGACGCCGATGGCCCGACGGACGTCCCGACGCCGAGGGCCCGAGGGACGTCCCGACGCCGATGGCCCGACGGACGTCCGGACGCCGATGGCCCGAAGGACGTCCCGACGCCGAGGGCCCCGAAGGACGTCCCGACGCCGAGAGCCCGACGGACGTCCCGACGCCGATGGCCCGACGGACATCCGGACGCCGATGGCCCGACGGACGTCCCGACGCCGATGGCCCGACGGACGTCCGGACGCCGAGTGCCCGACGGACGTCCGGACGCCGAGTGCCCGACGGACGTCCGGACGCCGATAGCCCGACGGACGTCCCGACGCCGAGAGCCCGACGGACGTCCGGACGCCGATGGCCCGACGGACGTCCGGACGCCGAGTGCCCGACGGACGTCCGGACGCCGAGAGCCCGACGGACGTCCCGACGCCGATGGCCCGACGGACGTCCGGACGCCGATGGCCCGACGGACGTCCCGACGCCGATGGCCCGACGGACGTCCCGACGCCGAGAGCCCGACGGACGTCCCGACGCCGATGGCCCGACGGACGTCCGGACGCCGAGAGCCCGAAGGACGTCCCGACGCCGAGAGCCCGACGGACTTCCGGACGCCGAGAGCCCGAAGGACGTCCCGACGCCGATGGCCCGACGGACGTCCGGACGCCGAGAGCCCGACGGACGTCCGGACGCCGAGAGCCCGACGGACGTCCCGACGCCGATGGCCCGACGGACGTCCGGACGCCGAGAGCCCGACGGACGTCCCGACGCCGATGGCCCGACGGACGTCCGGACGCCGAGAGCCCGAAGGACGTCCGGACGCCGATGGCCCGACGGACGTCCCGACGCCGAGGGCCCGACGGACGTCCGGACGCCGAGAGCCCGACGGACGTCCCGACGCCGATGGCCCGACGGACGTCCGGACGCCGATGGCCCGACGGACGTCCCGACGCCGAGAGCCCGACGGACGTCTCGACGCCGATGGCCCGACGGACGTCCGGACGCCGAGA
The DNA here is from genome assembly GCF_034619465.1 of Leptosomus discolor. NCBI lineage: Eukaryota > Metazoa > Chordata > Aves > Leptosomiformes > Leptosomidae > Leptosomus > Leptosomus discolor. The sequence continues at coordinate 34,337 of NW_028237954.1, read as the reverse complement.
GCCCGAAGGACGTCCCGACGCCGAGAGCCCGACGGACTTCCGGACGCCGAGAGCCCGAAGGACGTCCCGACGCCGATGGCCCGACGGACGTCCGGACGCCGAGAGCCCGACGGACGTCCGGACGCCGAGGCCCGACGGACGTCCCGACGCCGATGGCCCGACGGACGTCCGGACGCCGAGAGCCCGACGGACGTCCCGACGCCGATGGCCCGACGGACGTCCGGACGCCGAGAGCCCGAAGGACGTCCGGACGCCGATGGCCCGACGGACGTCCCGACGCCGAGGGCCCGACGGACGTCCGGACGCCGAGAGCCCGACGGACGTCCCGACGCCGATGGCCCGACGGACGTCCGGACGCCGATGGCCCGACGGACGTCCCGACGCCGATGGCCCGACGGACGTCCGGACGCCGATGGCCCGACGGACGTCCCGACGCCGAGTGCCCGACGGACGTCCCGACGCCGAGTGCCCGACGGACGTCCCGACGCCGATGGCCGGACGGACGTCCCCACGCCATGGCCCGACGGACGTCCCGACGCCGATGGCCCGACGGACGTCCGGACGCCGATGGCCCGACGGACGTCCCGACGCCGAGGGCCCGACGGACGTCCCGACGCCGAGAGGCCGACGGACGTCCCGACGCCGATGGCCCGACGGACGTCCCGACGCCATGGCCCGACGGACGTCCGGACGCCGATGGCCCGACGGACGTCCCGACGCCGAGGGCCCGACGGACGTCCCGACGCCGAGAGGCCGACGGACGTCCCGACGCCGATGGCCCGACGGACGTCCCGACGCCATGGCCCGACGGACGTCCCGACGCCGATGGCCCGACGGACGTCCGGACGCCGAGAGCCCGACGGACGTCCGGACGCCGATGGCCCGACGGACGTCCCGACGCCGATGGCCCGACGGACGTCCCGACGCCGAGAGCCCGACGGACGTCCCGACGCCGATGGCCCGACGGACGTCCGGACGCCGAGAGCCCGAAGGACGTCCCGACGCCGAGTGCCCGACGGACTTCCGGACGCCGAGAGCCCGAAGGACGTCCCGACGCCGATGGCCCGACGGACGTCCCGACGCCGATGGCCCGACGGACGTCCCGACGCCGAGGGCCCGACGGACGTCCCGACGCCGAGAGGCCGACGGACGTCCCGACGCCGATGGCCCGACGGACGTCCCGACGCCATGGCCCGACGGACGTCCCGACGCCGATGGCCCGACGGACGTCCGGACGCCGAGAGCCCGACGGACGTCCGGGCGCCGAGAGCCCGACGGACGTCCCGACGCCGAGAGCCCGACGGACGTCCCGACGCCGATGGCCCGCACGGACGTCCCGACGCCGAGAGCCCGACGGACGTCCGGACGCCGAGAGCCCGACGGACGTCCCGACGCCGATGGCCCGACGGACGTCCGGACGCCGAGAGCCCGACGGACGTCCCGACGCCGATGGCCCGACGGACGTCCGGACGCCGATGGCCCGACGGACGTCCGGACGCCGATGGCCCGACGGACGTCCGGACGCCGAGAGCCCGACGGACGTCCCGACGCCGATGGCCGGACGGACGTCCCCACGCCATGGCCCGACGGACGTCCCGACGCCGATGGCCGACGGACGTCCGGACGCCGCGAGCCCGACGGACGTCCCGACGCCGATGGCCCGACGGACTTCCGGACGCCGAGAGCCCGAAGGACGTCCCGACGCCGATGGCCCCGACGGACGTCCGGACGCCGCGGGCCCGACGGACGTCCGGACGCCGAGAGCCCGACGGACGTCCCGACGCCGATGGCCCGACGGACGTCCGGACGCCGAGGGCCCGACGGACGTCCCGACGCCGATGGCCCGACGGACGTCCCGACGCCGATGGCCCGACGGACGTCCGGACGCCGATGGCCCGACGGACGTCCGGACGCCGAGAGCCCGACGGACGTCCCGACGCCGATGGCCCGACGGACGTCCGGACGCCGAGTGCCCGACGGACGTCCCGACGCCGATGGCCCGACGGACGTCCCGACGCCGAGTGCCCGACGGACGTCCCGACGCCGATGGCCCGACGGACGTCCCGACGCCGATGGCCCGCGGACGTCCGGACGCCGAGAGCCCGATGGACGTCCGGGCGCCGAGAGCCCGACGGACGTCCCGACGCCGAGAGCCCGACGGACGTCCGGACGCCGATGGCCCGACAGACGTCCGGACGCCGAGTGCCCGACGGACGTCCGGACGCCGAGAGCCCGACGGACGTCCCGACGCCGATGGCCCGACGGACGTCCGGACGCCGATGGCCCGACGGACGTCCCGACGCCGATGGCCCGACGGACGTCCCGACGCCGAGAGCCCGACGGACGTCCCGACGCCGATGGCCCGACGGACGTCCGTGACGCCGAGAGCCCGAAGGACGTCCCGACGCCGAGAGCCCGACGGACTTCCGGACGCCGAGAGCCCGAAGGACGTCCCGACGCCGATGGCCCGACGGACGTCCGGACGCCGAGAGCCCGACGGACGTCCGGACGCCGAGAGCCCGACGGACGTCCCGACGCCGATGGCCCGACGGACGTCCGGACGCCGAGAGCCCGACGGACGTCCCGACGCCGATGGCCCGACGGACGTCCGGACGCCGAGAGCCCGAAGGACGTCCGGACGCCGATGGCCCGACGGACGTCCCGACGCCGATGGCCCGACGGACGTCCGGACGCCGATGGCCCGACGGACGTCCGGACGCCGATGGCCCGACGGACGTCCCGACGCCGAGGGCCCGACGGACGTCCCGACGCCGAGAGGCCGACGGACGTCCCGACGCCGATGGCCCGACGGACGTCCCGACGCCATGGCCCGACGGACGTCTCGACGCCGATGGCCCGACGGACGTCCGGACGCCGAGAGCCCGACGGACGTCCCGACGCCGATGGCCCGACGGACGTCCCGACGCCGATGGCCCGACGGACGTCCGGACGCCGAGAGCCCGAAGGACGTCCGGACGCCGATGGCCCGACGGACGTCCCGACGCCGAGGGCCCGACGGACGTCCGGACGCCGAGAGCCCGACGGACGTCCCGACGCCGATGGCCCGACGGACGTCCGGACGCCGATGGCCCGACGGACGTCCCGACGCCGATGGCCCGACGGACGTCCGGACGCCGATGGCCCGACGGACGTCCCGACGCCGAGTGCCCGACGAACGTCCCGACGCCGATGGCCGGACGGACGTCCCCACGCCATGGCCCGACGGACGTCCCGACGCCGATGGCCCGACGGACGTCCGGACGCCGATGGCCCGACGGACGTCCCGACGCCGAGGGCCCGACGGACGTCCCGACGCCGAGAGGCCGACGGACGTCCCGACGCCGATGGCCCGACGGACGTCCCGACGCCATGGCCCGACGGACGTCCCGACGCCGATGGCCCGACGGACGTCCGGATGCCGATGGCCCGACGGACGTCCCGACGCCGATGGCCGACGGACGTCCGGACGCCGAGTGCCCGACGGACGTCCGGACGCCGAGAGCCCGACGGACGTCCCGACGCCGATGGCCCGACGGACGTCCCGACGCCGATGGCCCGACGGACGTCCCGACGCCGATGGCCGGACGGACGTCCCCACGCCATGGCCCGACGGACGTCCGGACGCCGAGAGCCCGACGGACGTCCGGACGCTGAGAGCCCGACGGACGTCCCGACGCCGAGAGCCCGACGGACGTCCCGACATAGAGCTGAAAGTTACCTAAATACAGACACCGAGAGCCTGACGGACGTCCCGACGCCGAGGGCCCGACGGACGTCCCGACGCCGATGGCCCGACGGACGTCCCGACGCCGAGGGCCCGACGGACGTCCCGACGCCGATGGCCCGACGGACGTCCGGACGCCGATGGCCCGACGGACGTCCCGACGCCGAGGGCCCGACGGACGTCCCGACGCCGAGAGGCCGACGGACGTCCCGACGCCGATGGCCCGACGGACGTCCCGACGCCATGGCCCGACGGACGTCCCGACGCCGATGGCCCGACGGACGTCCCGACGCCGATGGCCCGACGGACGTCCGGACGCCGATGGCCCGACGGACGTCCCGACGCCGAGGGCCCGACGGACGTCCCGACGCCATGGCCCGACGGACGTCCCGACGCCGATGGCCCGACGGACGTCCCGACGCCGATGGCCCGACGGACGTCCGGACGCCGAGAGCCCGACGGACGTCCGGGCGCCGAGAGCCCGACGGACGTCCCGACGCCGAGAGCCCGACGGACGTCCCGACGCCGATGGCCCGACGGACGTCCCGACGCCGAGAGCCCGACGGACGTCCGGACGCCGAGAGCCCGACGGACGTCCCGACGCCGAGAGCCCGACGGACGTCCCGACGCCGATGGCCCGACGGACGTCCGGACGCCGACAGCCCGACGGACGTCCCGACGCCGATGGCCCGACGGACGTCCGGACGCCGATGGCCCGACGGACGTCCCGACGCCGATGGCCCGACGGACGTCCGGACGCCGATGGCCCGACGGACGTCCCGACGCCGATGGCCCGACGGACGTCGCGACGCCGAGTGCCCGACGGACGTCCCGACGCCGAGTGCCCGACGGACGTCCCGACGCCGATGGCCCGACGGACGTCCCGACGCCATGGCCCGACGGACGTCCCGACGCCGATGGCCCGACGGACGTCCGGACGCCGAGTGCCCGACGGACGTCCGGACGCCGAGTGCCCGACGGACGTCCGGACGCCGAGAGCCCGACGGACGTCCCGACGCCGATGGCCCGACGGACGTCCGGACGCCGATGGCCCGACGGACGTCCGGACGCCGAGTGCCCGACGGACGTCCGGACGCCGATGGCCCGACGGACGTCCGGACGCCGAGGGCCCGACGGACGTCCCGACGCCGATGGCCCGACGGACGTCCCGACGCCGATGGCCCGACGGACGTCCGGACGCCGAGTGCCCGACGGACGTCCCGACGCCGATGGCCCGACGGACGTCCCGACGCCGAGGGCCCGACGGACGTCCCGACGCCGAGAGGCCGACGGACGTCCCGACGCCGATGGCCCGACGGACGTCCCGACGCCATGGCCCGACGGACGTCCCGACGCCGATGGCCCGACGGACGTCCGGACGCCGAGAGCCCGACGGACGTCCGGGCGCCGAGAGCCCGACGGACGTCCCGACGCCGAGAGCCCGACGGACGTCCCGACGCCGATGGCCCGACGGACGTCCCGACGCCGAGAGCCCGACGGACGTCCGGACGCCGAGAGCCCGACGGACGTCCCGACGCCGATGGCCCGACGGACGTCCGGACGCCGAGAGCCCGACGGACGTCCCGACGCCGATGGCCCGACGGACGTCCGGACGCCGATGGCCCGACGGACGTCCGGACGCCGATGGCCCGACGGACGTCCGGACGCCGAGAGCCCGATGGACGTCCGGGCGCCGAGAGCCCGACGGACGTCCCGACGCCGAGAGCCCGACGGACGTCCCGACGCCGATGGCCCGACGGACGTCCCGACGCCGAGAGCCCGACGGACGTCCGGACGCCGAGAGCCCGACGGACGTCCCGACGCCGATGGCCCGACGGACGTCCCGACGCCGATGGCCCCACGGACGTCCGGACGCCGATGGCCCGACGGACGTCCCGACGCCGATGGCCCGACGGACGTCCCGACGCCGAGGGCCCGAGGGACGTCCCGACGCCGATGGCCCGACGGACGTCCGGACGCCGATGGCCCGAAGGACGTCCCGACGCCGAGGGCCCGAAGGACGTCCCGACGCCGATGGCCCGACGGACGTCCCGACGCCGATGGCCCGACGGACGTCCGGACGCCGATGGCCCGACGGACGTCCGGACGCCGAGAGCCCGACGGACGTCCCGACGCCGAGTGCCCGACGGACGTCCGGACGCCGAGTGCCCGACGGACGTCCGGACGCCGATAGCCCGACGGACGTCCCGACGCCGAGAGCCCGACGGACGTCCGGACGCCGATGGCCCGACGGACGTCCGGACGCCGAGTGCCCGACGGACGTCCGGACGCCGAGAGCCCGACGGACGTCCCGACGCCGATGGCCCGACGGACGTCCGGACGCCGATGGCCCGACGGACGTCCGGACGCCGAGGGCCCGACGGACGTCCCGACGCCGATGGCCCGACGGACGTCCCGACGCCGATGGCCCGACGGACGTCCGGACGCCGATGGCCCGACGGACGTCCGGACGCCGAGAGCCCGACGGACGTCCCGACGCCGATGGCCCGACGGACGTCCGGACGCCGAGTGCCCGACGGACGTCCCGACGCCGATGGCCCGACGGACGTCCCGACGCCATGGCCCGACGGACGTCCCGACGCCGATGGCCCGACGGACGTCCCGACGCCGATGGCCCGACGGACGTCCGGACGCCGATGGCCCGACGGACGTCCGGACGCCGAGAGCCCGACGGACGTCCCGACGCCGATGGCCCGACGGACGTCCGGACGCCGAGTGCCCGACGGACGTCCCGACGCCGATGGCCCGACGGACGTCCCGACGCCGAGTGCCCGACGGACGTCCCGACGCCGATGGCCCGACGGACGTCCCGACGCCGATGGCCCGACGGACGTCCGGACGCCGAGAGCCCGATGGACGTCCGGGCGCCGAGAGCCCGACGGACGTCCCGACGCCGAGAGCCCGACGGACGTCCGGACGCCGATGGCCCGACAGACGTCCGGACGCCGAGTGCCCGACGGACGTCCGGACGCCGAGAGCCCGACGGACGTCCCGACGCCGATGGCCCGACGGACGTCCGGACGCCGATGGCCCGACGGACGTCCCGACGCCGATGGCCCGACGGACGTCCCGACGCCGAGAGCCCGACGGACGTCCCGACGCCGATGGCCCGACGGACGTCCGGACGCCGAGAGCCCGAAGGACGTCCCGACGCCGAGAGCCCGACGGACTTCCGGACGCCGAGAGCCCGAAGGACGTCCCGACGCCGATGGCCCGACGGACGTCCGGACGCCGAGAGCCCGACGGACGTCCGGACGCCGAGAGCCCGACGGACGTCCCGACGCCGATGGCCCGACGGACGTCCGGACGCCGAGAGCCCGACGGACGTCCCGACGCCGATGGCCCGACGGACGTCCGGACGCCGAGAGCCCGAAGGACGTCCGGACGCCGATGGCCCGACGGACGTCCCGACGCCGATGGCCCGACGGACGTCCGGACGCCGATGGCCCGACGGACGTCCGGACGCCGATGGCCCGACGGACGTCCCGACGCCGAGGGCCCGACGGACGTCCCGACGCCGAGAGGCCGACGGACGTCCCGACGCCGATGGCCCGACGGACGTCCCGACGCCATGGCCCGACGGACGTCTCGACGCCGATGGCCCGACGGACGTCCGGACGCCGAGAGCCCGACGGACGTCCCGACGCCGATGGCCCGACGGACGTCCGGACGCCGAGGGCCCGACGGACGTCCCGACGCCGATGGCCCGACGGACGTCCCGACGCCGATGGCCCGACGGACGTCCGGACGCCGAGAGCCCGAAGGACGTCCGGACGCCGATGGCCCGACGGACGTCCCGACGCCGAGGGCCCGACGGACGTCCGGACGCCGAGAGCCCGACGGACGTCCCGACGCCGATGGCCCGACGGACGTCCGGACGCCGATGGCCCGACGGACGTCCCGACGCCGATGGCCCGACGGACGTCCGGACGCCGATGGCCCGACGGACGTCCCGACGCCGAGTGCCCGACGGACGTCCCGACGCCGAGTGCCCGACGAACGTCCCGACGCCGATGGCCGGACGGACGTCCCCACGCCATGGCCCGACGGACGTCCCGACGCCGATGGCCCGACGGACGTCCGGACGCCGATGGCCCGACGGACGTCCCGACGCCGAGGGCCCGACGGACGTCCCGACGCCGAGAGGCCGACGGACGTCCCGACGCCGATGGCCCGACGGACGTCCCGACGCCATGGCCCGACGGACGTCCCGACGCCGATGGCCCGACGGACGTCCGGATGCCGATGGCCCGACGGACGTCCCGACGCCGATGGCCCGACGGACGTCCGGACGCCGAGTGCCCGACGGACGTCCGGACGCCGAGAGCCCGACGGACGTCCCGACGCCGATGGCCCGACGGACGTCCCGACGCCGATGGCCCGACGGACGTCCCGACGCCGATGGCCGGACGGACGTCCCCACGCCATGGCCCGACGGACGTCCGGACGCCGAGAGCCCGACGGACGTCCGGACGCTGAGAGCCCGACGGACGTCCCGACGCCGAGAGCCCTATAGAGCTGAAAGTTACCTAAATACAGACACCGAGAGCCTGACGGACGTCCCGACGACCGAGGGCCCGACGGACGTCCCGACGCCGATGGCCCGACGGACGTCCCGACGCCGAGGGCCCGACGGACGTCCCGACGCCGATGCCCGACGGACGTCCGACGCCGATGGCCCGACGGACGTCCCGACGCCGAGGGCCCGACGGACGTCCGACGCCGAGAGGCCGACGGACGTCCCGACGCCGATGGCCGACGGACGTCCCGACGCCATGGCCCGACGGACGTCCCGACGCCGATGGCCCGACGGACGTCCCGACGCCGATGGCCCGACGGACGTCCGGACGCCGATGGCCCGACGGACGTCCCGACGCCGAGGGCCCGACGGACGTCCCGACGCCATGGCCCGACGGACGTCCCGACGCCGATGGCCCGACGGACGTCCCGACGCCGATGGCCCGACGGACGTCCGGACGCCGAGAGCCCGACGGACGTCCGGGCGCCGAGAGCCCGACGGACGTCCCGACGCCGAGAGCCCGACGGACGTCCCGACGCCGATGGCCCGACGGACGTCCCGACGCCGAGAGCCCGACGGACGTCCGGACGCCGAGAGCCCGACGGACGTCCCGACGCCGAGAGCCCGACGGACGTCCCGACGCCGATGGCCCGACGGACGTCCGGACGCCGACAGCCCGACGGACGTCCCGACGCCGATGGCCCGACGGACGTCCGGACGCCGATGGCCCGACGGACGTCCCGACGCCGATGGCCCGACGGACGTCCGGACGCCGATGGCCCGACGGACGTCCCGACGCCGATGGCCCGACGGACGTCCCGACGCCGAGTGCCCGACGGACGTCCCGACGCCGAGTGCCCGACGGACGTCCCGACGCCGATGGCCCGACGGACGTCCCGACGCCATGGCCCGACGGACGTCCCGACGCCGATGGCCCGACGGACGTCCGGACGCCGAGTGCCCGACGGACGTCCGGACGCCGAGTGCCCGACGGACGTCCGGACGCCGAGAGCCCGACGGACGTCCCGACGCCGATGGCCCGACGGACGTCCGGACGCCGATGGCCCGACGGACGTCCGGACGCCGAGTGCCCGACGGACGTCCGGACGCCGATGGCCCGACGGACGTCCCGACGCCGATGGCCCGACGGACGTCCGGACGCCGATGGCCCGACGGACGTCCGGACGCCGAGGGCCCGACGGACGTCCCGACGCCGATGGCCCCCGACGGACGTCCCGACGCCGATGGCCCGACGGACGTCCGGACGCCGAGTGCCCGACGGACGTCCCGACGCCGATGGCCCGACGGACGTCCCGACGCCGAGGGCCCGACGGACGTCCCGACGCCGAGAGGCCGACGGACGTCCCGACGCCGATGGCCCGACGGACGTCCCGACGCCATGGCCCGACGGACGTCCCGACGCCGATGGCCCGACGGACGTCCGGACGCCGAGAGCCCGACGGACGTCCGGGCGCCGAGAGCCCGACGGACGTCCCGACGCCGAGAGCCCGACGGACGTCCCGACGCCGATGGCCCGACGGACGTCCCGACGCCGAGAGCCCGACGGACGTCCGGACGCCGAGAGCCCGACGGACGTCCCGACGCGATGGCCCGACGGACGTCCGGACGCCGAGAGCCCGACGGACGTCCCGACGCCGATGGCCCGACGGACGTCCGGACGCCGATGGCCCGACGGACGTCCGGACGCCGATGGCCCGACGGACGTCCGGACGCCGAGAGCCCGATGGACGTCCGGGCGCCGAGAGCCCGACGGACGTCCCGACGCCGAGAGCCCGACGGACGTCCCGACGCCGATGGCCCGACGGACGTCCCGACGCCGAGAGCCCGACGGACGTCCGGACGCCGAGAGCCCGACGGACGTCCCGACGCCGATGGCCCGACGGACGTCCCGACGCCGATGGCCCCACGGACGTCCGGACGCCGATGGCCCGACGGACGTCCCGACGCCGATGGCCCGACGGACGTCCCGACGCCGAGGGCCCGAGGGACGTCCCGACGCCGATGGCCCGACGGACGTCCGGACGCCGATGGCCCGAAGGACGTCCCGACGCCGAGGGCCCGAAGGACGTCCCGACGCCGATGGCCCGACGGACGTCCCGACGCCGATGGCCCGACGGACGTCCGGACGCCGATGGCCCGACGGACGTCCGGACGCGAGAGCCCGACGGACGTCCCGACGCCGATGGCCCGACGGACGTCCGGACGCCGAGTGCCCGACGGACGTCCCGACGCCGATGGCCCGACGGACGTCCCGACGCCGAGTGCCCGACGGACGTCCCGACGCCGATGGCCCGACGGACGTCCCGACGCCGATGGCCCGACGGACGTCCCGACGCCGATGGCCCGACGGACGTCCCGACGCCGAGAGCCCGACGGACGTCCGGACGCCGAGAGCCCGACGGACGTCCCGACGCCGATGGCCCGACGGACGTCCCGACGCCGATGGCCCGACGGACGTCCCGACGCCGAGGGCCCGACGGACGTCCGGACGCCGATGGCCCGAAGGACGTCCCTACGCCGAGAGCCCGAAGGACGTCCCGACGCCGAGAGCCCGACGGACGTCCCGACGCCGATGGCCCGACGGACGTCCGGACGCCGATGGCCCGACGGACGTCCCGACGCCGATGGCCCGACGGACGTCCGGACGCCGCGAGCCCGACGGACATCCCGACGCCGATGGCCCGACGGACTTCCGGACGCCGAGAGCCCGAAGGACGTCCCGACGCCGATGGCCCGACGGACGTCCGGACGCCGCGGGCCCGACGGACGTCCGGACGCCGAGAGCCCGACGGACGTCCCGACGCCGATGGCCCGACGGACGTCCGGACGCCGAGGGCCCGACGGACGTCCCGACGCCGATGGCCCGACGGACGTCCGGACGCCGAGGGCCCGACGGACGTCCCGACGCCGATGGCCCGACGGACGTCCCGACGCCGATGGCCCGACGGACGTCCGGACGCCGATGGCCCGACGGACGTCCGGACGCCGAGAGCCCGACGGACGTCCCGACGCCGATGGCCCGACGGACGTCCGGACGCCGAGTGCCCGACGGACGTCCCGACGCCGATGGCCCGACGGACGTCCCGACGCCATGGCCCGACGGACGTCCCGACGCCGATGGCCCGACGGACGTCCGGACGCCGATGGCCCGACGGACGTCCCGACGCCGATGGCCCGACGGACGTCCGGACGCCGAGTGCCCGACGGACGTCCGGACGCCGAGTGCCCGACGGACGTCCGGACGCCGATAGCCCGACGGACGTCCGACGCCGAGAGCCCGACGGACGTCCGGACGCCGATGGCCCGACGGACGTCCGGACGCCGAGTGCCCGACGGACGTCCGGACGCCGAGAGCCCGACGGACGTCCCGACGCCGATGGCCCGACGGACGTCCGGACGCCGATGGCCCGACGGACGTCCCGACGCCGATGGCCCGACGGACGTCCCGACGCCGAGAGCCCGACGGACGTCCCGACGCCGATGGCCCGACGGACGTCCGGACGCCGAGAGCCCGAAGGACGTCCCGACGCCGAGAGCCCGACGGACTTCCGGACGCCGAGAGCCCGAAGGACGTCCCGACGCCGATGGCCCGACGGACGTCCGGACGCCGAGAGCCCGACGGACGTCCGGACGCCGAGAGCCCGACGGACGTCCCGACGCCGATGGCCCGACGGACGTCCGGACGCCGAGAGCCCGACGGACGTCCCGACGCCGATGGCCCGACGGACGTCCGGACGCCGAGAGCCCGAAGGACGTCCGGACGCCGATGGCCCGACGGACGTCCCGACGCCGATGGCCCGACGGACGTCCGGACGCCGATGGCCCGACGGACGTCCGGACGCCGATGGCCGACGGACGTCCCGACGCCGAGGGCCCGACGGACGTCCCGACGCCGAGAGGCCGACGGACGTCCCGACGCCGATGGCCCGACGGACGTCCCGACGCCATGGCCCGACGGACGTCTCGACGCCGATGGCCCGACGGACGTCCGGACGCCGAGAGCCCGACGGACGTCCCGACGCCGATGGCCCGACGGACGTCCGGACGCCGAGGGCCCGACGGACGTCCCGACGCCGATGGCCCGACGGACGTCCCGACGCCGATGGCCGACGGACGTCCGGACGCCGAGAGCCCGAAGGACGTCCGGACGCCGATGGCCCGACGGACGTCCCGACGCCGAGGGCCCGACGGACGTCCGGACGCCGAGAGCCCGACGGACGTCCCGACGCCGATGGCCCGACGGACGTCCGGACGCCGATGGCCCGACGGACGTCCCGACGCCGATGGCCCGACGGACGTCCGGACGCCGATGGCCCGACGGACGTCCCGACGCCGAGTGCCCGACGGACGTCCCGACGCCGAGTGCCCGACGGACGTCCGACGCCGATGGCCGGACGGACGTCCCCACGCCATGGCCGACGGACGTCCCGACGCCGATGGCCCGACGGACGTCCGGACGCCGATGGCCCGACGGACGTCCCGACGCCGAGGGCCCGACGGACGTCCCGACGCCGAGAGGCCGACGGACGTCCCGACGCCGATGGCCGACGGACGTCCCGACGCCATGGCCCGACGGACGTCCCGACGCCGATGGCCCGACGGACGTCCGGATGCCGATGGCCCGACGGACGTCCGACGCCGATGGCCCGACGGACGTCCGGACGCCGAGTGCCCGACGGACGTCCGGACGCCGAGAGCCCGACGGACGTCCTGACGCCGATGGCCCGACGGACGTCCGACGCCGATGGCCCGACGGACGTCCCGACGCCGATGGCCGGACGGACGTCCCCACGCCATGGCCCGACGGACGTTCCGGACGCTGAGAGCCCGACGGACGTCCCGACGCCGAGAGCCCGACGGACGTCCCGACATAGAGCTGAAAGTTACCTAAATACAGACACCGAGAGCCTGACGGACGTCCCGACGCCGAGGGCCCGACGGACGTCCCGACGCCGAGGGCCCGACGGACGTCCCGACGCCGATGGCCCGACGGACGTCCGGACGCCGATGGCCCGACGGACGTCCCGACGCCGAGGGCCCGACGGACGTCCCGACGCCGAGAGGCCGACGGACGTCCCGACGCCGATGGCCCGACGGACGTCCCGACGCCGATGGCCCGACGGACGTCCCGACGCCGAGGGCCCGACGGACGTCCCGACGCCATGGCCCGACGGACGTCCCGACGCCGATGCCCGACGGACGTCCGACGCGGGCCGACGGACGTCCCGACGCCGACGGCCCGACGGACGTCCCGACGCCGATGGCCCGACGGACGTCCGGACGCCGACGGCCCGACGGACGTCCCGACGCCGATGGCCCGACGGACGTCCGGACGCCGATGGCCCGACGGACGTCCCGACGCCGATGGCCCGACGGACGTCCGGACGCCGATGGCCCGACGGACGTCCCGACGCCGAGTGCCCGACGGACGTCCCGACGCCGATGGCCCGACGGACGTCCCGACGCCATGGCCCGACGGACGTCCCGACGCCGATGGCCCGACGGACGTCCGGACGCCGAGTGCCCGACGGACGTCCGGACGCCGAGTGCCCGACGGACGTCCGGACGCCGAGAGCCCGACGGACGTCCCGACGCCGATGGCCCGACGGACGTCCGGACGCCGATGGCCCGACGGACGTCCGGACGCCGAGTGCCCGACGGACGTCCGGACGCCGATGGCCCGACGGACGTCCCGACGCCGATGGCCCGACGGACGTCCGGACGCCGATGGCCCGACGGACGTCCGGACGCCGAGGGCCCGACGGACGTCCCGACGCCGATGGCCCGACGGACGTCCCGACGCCGATGGCCCGACGGACGTCCGGACGCCGAGTGCCCGACGGACGTCCCGACGCCGATGGCCCGACGGACGTCCCGACGCCATGGCCCGACGGACGTCCCGACGCCGATGGCCCGACGGACGTCCGGACGCCGAGAGCCCGACGGACGTCCCGACGCCGATGGCCCGACGGACGTCCGGACGCCGATGGCCCGACGGACGTCCCGACGCCGATGGCCCGACGGACGTCCCGACGCCGAGAGCCCGACGGACGTCCCGACGCCGATGGCCCGACGGACGTCCGGACGCCGAGAGCCCGAAGGACGTCCCGACGCCGAGTGCCCGACGGACTTCCGGACGCCGAGAGCCCGAAGGACGTCCCGACGCCGATGGCCCGACGGACGTCCCGACGCCGATGGCCCGACGGACGTCCCGACGCCGAGGGCCCGACGGACGTCCCGATGCCGAGAGGCCGACGGACGTCCCGACGCCGATGGCCCGACGGACGTCCCGACGCCATGGCCCGACGGACGTCCCGACGCCGATGGCCCGACGGACGTCCGGACGCCGAGAGCCCGACGGACGTCCGGGCGCCGAGAGCCCGACGGACGTCCCGACGCCGAGAGCCCGACGGACGTCCGGACGCCGAGAGCCCGACGGACGTCCCGACGCCGATGGCCCGACGGACGTCCGGACGCCGAGAGCCCGACGGACGTCCCGACGCCGATGGCCCGACGGACGTCCGGACGCCGATGGCCCGACGGACGTCCGGACGCCGATGGCCCGACGGACGTCCGGACGCCGAGAGCCCGATGGACGTCCGGGCGCCGAGAGCCCGACGGACGTCCCGACGCCGAGAGCCCGACGGACGTCCCGACGCCGATGGCCCGACGGACGTCCCGACGCCGAGAGCCCGACGGACGTCCGGACGCCGAGAGCCCGACGGACGTCCCGACGCCGATGGCCCGACGGACGTCCCGACGCCGATGGCCCCACGGACGTCCGGACGCCGATGGCCCGACGGACGTCCCGACGCCGATGGCCCGACGGACGTCCCGACGCCGAGGGCCCGAGGGACGTCCCGACGCCGATGGCCCGACGGACGTCCGGACGCCGATGGCCCGAAGGACGTCCCGACGCCGAGGGCCCGAAGGACGTCCCGACGCCGATGGCCCGACGGACGTCCGGACGCCGATGGCCCGACGGACGTCCGGACGCCGATGGCCCGACGGACGTCCGGACGCCGAGAGCCCGACGGACGTCCCGACGCCGATGGCCCGACGGACGTCCGGACGCCGAGTGCCCGACGGACGTCCCGACGCCGATGGCCCGACGGACGTCCCGACGCCGAGTGCCCGACGGACGTCCCGACGCCGATGGCCCGACGGACGTCCCGACGCCGATGGCCCGACGGACGTCCGGACGCCGAGAGCCCGATGGACGTCCGGGCGCCGAGAGCCCGACGGACGTCCCGACGCCGAGAGCCCGACGGACGTCCCGACGCCGAGTGCCCGACGGACGTCCCGACGCCGATGGCCGGACGGACGTCCCCACGCCATGGCCCGACGGACGTCCCGACGCCGATGGCCCGACGGACGTCCGGACGCCGATGGCCCGACGGACGTCCCGACGCCGAGGGCCCGACGGACGTCCCGACGCCGAGAGGCCGACGGACGTCCCGACGCCGATGGCCCGACGGACGTCCCGACGCCATGGCCCGACGGACGTCCCGACGCCGATGGCCCGACGGACGTCCGGATGCCGATGGCCCGACGGACGTCCCGACGCCGATGGCCCGACGGACGTCCGGACGCCGAGTGCCCGACGGACGTCCGGACGCCGAGAGCCCGACGGACGTCCTGACGCCGATGGCCCGACGGACGTCCCGACGCCGATGGCCCGACGGACGTCCCGACGCCGATGGCCGGACGGACGTCCCCACGCCATGGCCCGACGGACGTCCGGACGCCGAGAGCCCGACGGACGTCCGGACGCTGAGAGCCCGACGGACGTCCCGACGCCGAGAGCCCGACGGACGTCCCGACATAGAGCTGAAAGTTACCTAAATACAGACACCGAGAGCCTGACGGACGTCCCGACGCCGAGGGCCCGACGGACGTCCCGACGCCGATGGCCCGACGGACGTCCCGACGCCGAGGGCCCGACGGACGTCCCGACGCCGATGGCCCGACGGACGTCCGGACGCCGATGGCCCGACGGACGTCCCGACGCCGAGGGCCCGACGGACGTCCCGACGCCGAGAGGCCGACGGACGTCCCGACGCCGATGGCCCGACGGACGTCCCGACGCCGATGGCCCGACGGACGTCCCGACGCCGATGGCCCGACGGACGTCCGGACGCCGATGGCCCGACGGACGTCCCGACGCCGAGGGCCCGACGGACGTCCCGACGCCATGGCCCGACGGACGTCCCGACGCCGACGGCCCGACGGACGTCCCGACGCCGACGGCCCGACGGACGTCCCGACGCCGATGGCCCGACGGACGTCCGGACGCCGACGGCCCGACGGACGTCCCGACGCCGATGGCCCGACGGACGTCCGGACGCCGATGGCCCGACGGACGTCCCGACGCCGATGGCCCGACGGACGTCCGGACGCCGATGGCCCGACGGACGTCCCGACGCCGAGTGCCCGACGGACGTCCCGACGCCGAGTGCCCGACGGACGTCCCGACGCCGATGGCCCGACGGACGTCCCGACGCCATGGCCCGACGGACGTCCCGACGCCGATGGCCCGACGGACGTCCGGACGCCGAGTGCCCGACGGACGTCCGGACGCCGAGTGCCCGACGGACGTCCGGACGCCGAGAGCCCGACGGACGTCCCGACGCCGATGGCCCGACGGACGTCCGGGACGCCGATGGCCCGACGGACGTCCGGACGCCGAGTGCCCGACGGACGTCCGGACGCCGATGGCCCGACGGACGTCCCGACGCCGATGGCCCGACGGACGTCCGGACGCCGATGGCCCGACGGACGTCCGGACGCCGAGGGCCCGACGGACGTCCCGACGCCGATGGCCCGACGGACGTCCCGACGCCGATGGCCCGACGGACGTCCGGACGCCGAGTGCCCGACGGACGTCCCGACGCCGATGGCCCGACGGACGTCCCGACGCCGAGTGCCCGACGGACGTCCCGACGCCGATGGCCCGACGGACGTCCCGACGCCATGGCCCGACGGACGTCCCGACGCCGATGGCCCGACGGACGTCCGGACGCCGAGAGCCCGACGGACGTCCCGACGCCGATGGCCCGACGGACGTCCGGACGCCGATGGCCCGACGGACGTCCCGACGCCGATGGCCCGACGGACGTCCCGACGCCGAGAGCCCGACGGACGTCCCGACGCCGATGGCCCGACGGACGTCCGGACGCCGAGAGCCCGAAGGACGTCCCGACGCCGAGTGCCCGACGGACTTCCGACGCCGAGAGCCCGAAGGACGTCCCGACGCCGATGGCCCGACGGACGTCCCGACGCCGATGGCCCGACGGACGTCCCGACGCCGAGGGCCCGACGGACGTCCCGATGCCGAGAGGCCGACGGACGTCCCGACGCCGATGGCCCGACGGACGTCCCGACGCCATGGCCCGACGGACGTCCCGACGCCGATGGCCCGACGGACGTCCGGACGCCGAGAGCCCGACGGACGTCCGGGCGCCGAGAGCCCGACGGACGTCCCGACGCCGAGAGCCCGACGGACGTCCCGACGCCGATGGCCCGACGGACGTCCCGACGCCGAGAGCCCGACGGACGTCCGGACGCCGAGAGCCCGACGGACGTCCCGACGCCGATGGCCCGACGGACGTCCGGACGCCGAGAGCCCGACGGACGTCCCGACGCCGATGGCCCGACGGACGTCCGGACGCCGATGGCCGACGGACGTCCGGACGCCGATGGCCCGACGGACGTCCGGACGCCGAGAGCCCGATGGACGTCCGGGCGCCGAGAGCCCGACGGACGTCCCGACGCCGAGAGCCCGACGGACGTCCGACGCCGATGGCCCGACGGACGTCCCGACGCCGAGAGCCCGACGGACGTCCGGACGCCGAGAGCCCGACGGACGTCCCGACGCCGATGGCCCGACGGACGTCCCGACGCCGATGGCCCCACGGACGTCCGGACGCCGATGGCCCGACGGACGTCCCGACGCCGATGGCCCGACGGACGTCCCGACGCCGAGGGCCCGAGGGACGTCCCGACGCCGATGGCCCGACGGACGTCCGGACGCCGATGGCCCGAAGGACGTCCCGACGCCGAGGGCCCGAAGGACGTCCCGACGCCGATGGCCCGACGGACGTCCGGACGCCGATGGCCCGACGGACGTCCGGACGCCGATGGCCCGACGGACGTCCGGACGCCGAGAGCCCGACGGACGTCCCGACGCCGATGGCCCGACGGACGTCCGGACGCCGAGTGCCCGACGGACGTCCCGACGCCGATGGCCCGACGGACGTCCCGACGCCGAGTGCCCGACGGACGTCCCGACGCTGATGGCCCGACGGACGTCCCGACGCCGATGGCCCGACGGACGTCCGGACGCCGAGAGCCCGATGGACGTCCGGGCGCCGAGAGCCCGACGGACGTCCCGACGCCGAGAGCCCGACGGACGTCCCGACGCCGATGGCCCGACGGACGTCCCGACGCCGAGAGCCCGACGGACGTCCGGACGCCGAGAGCCCGACGGACGTCCCGACGCCGATGGCCCGACGGACGTCCCCGACGCCGATGGCCCCACGGACGTCCGGACGCCGATGGCCCGACGGACGTCCCGACGCCGATGGCCCGACGGACGTCCCGACGCCGAGGGCCCGAGGGACGTCCCGACGCCGATGGCCCGACGGACGTCCGGACGCCGATGGCCCGAAGGACGTCCCGACGCCGAGGGCCCGAAGGACGTCCCGACGCCGAGAGCCCGACGGACGTCCCGACGCCGATGGCCCGACGGACGTCCGGACGCCGATGGCCCGACGGACGTCCCGACGCCGATGGCCCGACGGACGTCCGGACGCCGAGTGCCCGACGGACGTCCGGACGCCGAGTGCCCGACGGACGTCCGGACGCCGATAGCCCGACGGACGTCCCGACGCCGAGAGCCCGACGGACGTCCGGACGCCGATGGCCCGACGGACGTCCGGACGCCGAGTGCCCGACGGACGTCCGGACGCCGAGAGCCCGACGGACGTCCCGACGCCGATGGCCCGACGGACGTCCGGACGCCGATGGCCCGACGGACGTCCCGACGCGATGGCCCGACGGACGTCCCGACGCCGAGAGCCCGACGGACGTCCCGACGCCGATGGCCCGACGGACGTCCCGACGCCGATGGCCCGACGGACGTCCGGACGCCGATGGCCCGACGGACGTCCCGACGCCGAGTGCCCGACGGACGTCCCGACGCCGAGTGCCCGACGGACGTCCCGACGCCGATGGCCCGGACGGACGTCCCCACGCCATGGCCCGACGGACGTCCCGACGCCGATGGCCCGACGGACGTCCGGACGCCGATGGCCCGACGGACGTCCCGACGCCGAGGGCCCGACGGACGTCCCGACGCCGAGTGCCCGACGGACGTCCCGACGCCGATGGCCCGACGGACGTCCGGACGCCGATGGCCCGACGGACGTCCCGACGCCGAGGGCCCGACGGACGTCCCGACGCCGAGAGGCCGACGGACGTCCCGACGCCGATGGCCCGACGGACGTCCCGACGCCATGGCCCGACGGACGTCCCGACGCCGATGGCCCGACGGACGTCCGGATGCCGATGGCCCGACGGACGTCCCGACGCCGATGGCCCGACGGACGTCCGGACGCCGAGTGCCCGACGGACGTCCGGACGCCGAGAGCCCGACGGACGTCCTGACGCCGATGGCCCGACGGACGTCCGACGCCGATGGCCCGACGGACGTCCCGACGCCGATGGCCGGACGGACGTCCCCACGCCATGGCCCGACGGACGTCCGGACGCCGAGAGCCCGACGGACGTCCGGACGCTGAGAGCCCGACGGACGTCCCGACGCCGAGAGCCCGACGGACGTCCCGACATAGAGCTGAAAGTTACCTAAATACAGACACCGAGAGCCTGACGGACGTCCCGACGCCGAGGGCCCGACGGACGTCCCGACGCCGATGGCCCGACGGACGTCCCGACGCCGAGGGCCCGACGGACGTCCCGACGCCGATGGCCCCGACGGACGTCCGGACGCCGATGGCCCGACGGACGTCCCGACGCCGAGGGCCCGACGGACGTCCCGACGCCGAGAGGCCGACGGACGTCCCGACGCCGATGGCCCGACGGACGTCCCGACGCCGATGGCCCGACGGACGTCCCGACGCCGATGGCCCGACGGACGTCCGGACGCCGATGGCCCGACGGACGTCCCGACGCCGAGGGCCCGACGGACGTCCCGACGCCATGGCCCGACGGACGTCCCGACGCGACGGCCCGACGGACGTCCCGACGCCGACGGCCCGACGGACGTCCCGACGCCGATGGCCCGACGGACGTCCGGACGCCGACGGCCCGACGGACGTCCCGACGCCGATGGCCCGACGGACGTCCGGACGCCGATGGCCCGACGGACGTCCCGACGCCGATGGCCCGACGGACGTCCGGACGCCGATGGCCGACGGACGTCCGACGCCGAGTGCCCGACGGACGTCCCGACGCCGAGTGCCCGACGGACGTCCCGACGCCGATGGCCCGACGGACGTCCCGACGCCATGGCCCGACGGACGTCCCGACGCCGATGGCCCGACGGACGTCCGGACGCCGAGTGCCCGACGGACGTCCGGACGCCGAGTGCCCGACGGACGTCCGGACGCCGAGAGCCCGACGGACGTCCCGACGCCGATGGCCCGACGGACGTCCGGACGCCGATGGCCCGACGGACGTCCGGACGCCGAGTGCCCGACGGACGTCCGGACGCCTCCGATGGCCGACGGACGTCCCGACGCCGATGGCCCGACGGACGTCCGGACGCCGATGGCCCGACGGACGTCCGGACGCCGAGGGCCCGACGGACGTCCCGACGCCGATGGCCCGACGGACGTCCCGACGCCGATGGCCCGACGGACGTCCGGACGCCGAGTGCCCGACGGACGTCCCGACGCCGATGGCCCGACGGACGTCCCGACGCCGAGTGCCCGACGGACGTCCCCGACGCCGATGGCCCGACGGACGTCCGACGCCATGGCCCGACGGACGTCCCGACGCCGATGGCCCGACGGACGTCCGGACGCCGAGAGCCCGACGGACGTCCCGACGCCGATGGCCCGACGGACGTCCGGACGCCGATGGCCCGACGGACGTCCCGACGCCGATGGCCCGACGGACGTCCCGACGCCGAGAGCCCGACGGACGTCCCGACGCCGATGGCCCGACGGACGTCCGGACGCCGAGAGCCCGAAGGACGTCCCGACGCCGAGTGCCCGACGGACTTCCGGACGCCGAGAGCCCGAAGGACGTCCCGACGCCGATGGCCCGACGGACGTCCCGACGCCGATGGCCCGACGGACGTCCCGACGCCGAGGGCCGACGGACGTCCCGATGCCGAGAGGCCGACGGACGTCCCGACGCCGATGGCCCGACGGACGTCCCGACGCCATGGCCCGACGGACGTCCCGACGCCGATGGCCCGACGGACGTCCGGACGCCGAGAGCCCGACGGACGTCCGGAGCGCCGAGAGCCCGACGGACGGTCCGACGCCGAGAGCCCGACGGACGTCCCGACGCCGATGGCCCGACGGACGTCCCGACGCCGAGAGCCCGACGGACGTCCGGACGCCGAGAGCCCGACGGACGTCCCGACGCCGATGGCCCGACGGACGTCCGGACGCCGAGAGCCCGACGGACGTCCCGACGCCGATGGCCCGACGGACGTCCGGACGCCGATGGCCGACGGACGTCCGGACGCCGATGGCCCGACGGACGTCCGGACGCCGAGAGCCCGATGGACGTCCGGGCGCCGAGAGCCCGACGGACGTCCCGACGCCGAGAGCCCGACGGACGTCCCGACGCCGATGCCCGACGGACGTCCCGACGCCGAGAGCCCGACGGACGTCCGGACGCCGAGAGCCCGACGGACGTCCCGACGCCGATGGCCCGACGGACGTCCCGACGCCGATGGCCCCCACGGACGTCCGGACGCCGATGGCCCGACGGACGTCCCGACGCCGATGGCCCGACGGACGTCCCGACGCCGAGGGCCCGAGGGACGTCCCGACGCCGATGGCCCGACGGACGTCCGGACGCCGATGGCCCGAAGGACGTCCCGACGCCGAGGGCCCGAAGGACGTCCCGACGCCGATGGCCCGACGGACGTCCGGACGCCGATGGCCCGACGGACGTCCGGACGCGATGGCCCGACGGACGTCCGGACGCCGAGAGCCGACGGACGTCCCGACGCCGATGGCCCGACGGACGTCCGGACGCCGAGTGCCCGACGGACGTCCCGACGCCGATGGCCCGACGGACGTCCCGACGCCGAGTGCCCGACGGACGTCCCGACGCTGATGGCCCGACGGACGTCCCGACGCCGATGGCCCGACGGACGTCCGGACGCCGAGAGCCCGGATGGACGTCCGGGCGCCGAGAGCCCGACGGACGTCCCGACGCCGAGAGAGCCCGACGGACGTCCCGACGCCGATGGCCCGACGGACGTCCCGACGCCGAGAGCCCGACGGACGTCCGGACGCCGAGAGCCCCGACGGACGTCCCGACGCCGATGGCCCGACGGACGTCCCGACGCCGATGGCCCCACGGACGTCCGGACGCCGATGGCCCGACGGACGTCCCGACGCCGATGGCCCGACGGACGTCCCGACGCCGAGGGCCCGAGGGACGTCCCGACGCCGATGGCCCCGACGGACGTCCGGACGCCGATGGCCCGAAGGACGTCCCGACGCCGAGGGCCCGAAGGACGTCCCGACGCGAGAGCCCGACGGACGTCCCGACGCCGATGGCCCGACGGACGTCCGGACGCCGATGGCCCGACGGACGTCCCGACGCCGATGGCCCGACGGACGTCCGGACGCCGAGTGCCCGACGGACGTCCGGACGCCGAGTGCCCGACGGACGTCCGGACGCCGAATAGCCCGACGGACGTCCCGACGCCGA
This sequence comes from Leptosomus discolor, assembly GCF_034619465.1. Lineage (NCBI taxonomy): Eukaryota > Metazoa > Chordata > Aves > Leptosomiformes > Leptosomidae > Leptosomus > Leptosomus discolor. Next base: position 11,130 of record NW_028237954.1, on the reverse strand, counting down.
GAGCCCGACGGACGTCCGGACGCCGATGGCCCGACGGACGTCCGGACGCCGAGTGCCCGACGGACGTCCGGACGCCGAGAGACCGACGGACGTCCCGACGCCGATGGCCCGACGGACGTCCGGACGCCGATGGCCCGACGGACGTCCCGACGCCGATGGCCCGACGGACGTCCCGACGCCGAGAGCCCGACGGACGTCCCGACGCCGATGGCCCGACGGACGTCCCGACGCCGATGGCCCGACGGACGTCCGACGCCGATGGCCCGACGGACGTCCCGACGCCGAGTGCCCGACGGACGTCCCGACGCCGAGTGCCCGACGACGTCCCGACGCCGATGGCCGGACGGACGTCCCCCACGCCATGGCCCGACGGACGTCCCGACGCCGATGGCCCGACGGACGTCCGGACGCCGATGGCCCGACGGACGTCCCGACGCCGAGGGCCCGACGGACGTCCCGACGCCGAGTGCCCGACGGACGTCCCGACGCCGATGGCCGGACGGACGTCCCCACGCCATGGCCCGACGGACGTCCCGACGCCGATGGCCCGACGGACGTCCGGACGCCGATGGCCCGACGGACGTCCCGACGCCGAGGGCCCGACGGACGTCCCGACGCCGAGAGGCCGACGGACGTCCCGACGCCGATGGCCCGACGGACGTCCCGACGCCATGGCCCGACGGACGTCTCGACGCCGATGGCCCGACGGACGTCCGGACGCCGAGTGCCCGACGGACGTCCGGACGCCGATGGCCCGACGGTCGTCCCGACGCCGATGGCCCGACGGACGTCCCGACGCCGATGGCCGGACGGACGTCCCCACGCCATGGCCCGACGGACGTCCCGACGCCGATGGCCCGACGGACGTCCGGACGCCGCGAGCCCGACGGACGTCCCGACGCCGATGGCCCGACGGACTTCCGGACGCCGAGAGCCCGAAGGACGTCGCGACGCCGATGGCCCGACGGACGTCCGGACGCCGCGGGCCCGACGGACGTCCGGACGCCGAGAGCCCGACGGACGTCCCGACGCCGATGGCCCGACGGACGTCCGGACGCCGAGGGCCCGACGGACGTCCCGACGCCGATGGCCCGACGGACGTCCGGACGCCGAGGGCCCGACGGACGTCCCGACGCCGATGGCCCGACGGACGTCCCGACGCCGATGGCCCGACGGACGTCCGGACGCCGATGGCCCGACGGACGTCCGGACGCCGAGAGCCCGACGGACGTCCCGACGCCGATGGCCCGACGGACGTCCGGACGCCGAGTGCCCGACGGACGTCCCGACGCCGATGGCCCGACGGACGTCCCGACGCCATGGCCCGACGGACGTCCCGACGCCGATGGCCCGACGGACGTCCGGACGCCGATGGCCCGACGGACGTCCCGACGCCGATGGCCCGACGGACGTCCCGACGCCATGGCCCGACGGACGTCCGACGCCGATGGCCCGACGGACGTCCCGACGCCGAGGGCCCGACGGACGTCCCGACGCCGAGAGGCCGACGGACGTCCGACGCCGATGGCCCGACGGACGTCCCGACGCCATGGCCCGACGGACGTCCCGACGCCGATGGCCCGACGGACGTCCGGACGCCGAGAGCCCGACGGACGTCCCGACGCCGATGGCCCGACGGACGTCCGGACGCCGATGGCCCGACGGACGTCCCGACGCCGATGGCCCGACGGACGTCCCGACGCCGAGAGCCCGACGGACGTCCCGACGCCGATGGCCCGACGGACGTCCGGACGCCGAGAGCCCGAAGGACGTCCCGACGCCGAGTGCCCGACGGACTTCCGGACTCCGAGAGCCCGAAGGACGTCCCGACGCCGATGGCCCGACGGACGTCCCGACGCCGATGGCCCAACGGACGTCCGACGCCGAGGGCCCGACGGACGTCCCGACGCCGAGAGGCCGACGGACGTCCCGACGCCGATGGCCCGACGGACGTCCCGACGCCATGGCCCGACGGACGTCCCGACGCCGATGGCCCGACGGACGTCCGGACGCCGAGAGCCCGACGGACGTCCGGGCGCCGAGAGCCCGACGGACGTCCCGACGCCGAGAGCCCGACGGACGTCCCGACGCCGATGGCCCGACGGACGTCCCGACGCCGAGAGCCCGACGGACGTCCGGACGCCGAGAGCCCGACGGACGTCCCCGACGCCGATGGCCCGACGGACGTCCGGACGCCGAGAGCCCGACGGACGTCCCGACGCCGATGGCCCGACGGACGTCCGGACGCCGATGGCCCGACGGACGTCCGGACGCCGATGGCCCGACGGACGTCCGGACGCCGAGAGCCCGATGGACGTCCGGGCGCCGAGAGCCCGACGGACGTCCCGACGCCGAGAGCCCGACGGACGTCCCGACGCCGATGGCCCGACGGACGTCCCGACGCCGAGAGCCCGACGGACGTCCGGACGCCGAGAGCCCGACGGACGTCCCGACGCCGATGGCCCGACGGACGTCCCGACGCCGATGGCCCCACGGACGTCCGGACGCCGATGGCCCGACGGACGTCCCGACGCCGATGGCCGACGGACGTCCCGACGCCGAGGGCCCGAGGGACGTCCCGACGCCGATGGCCCGACGGACGTCCGACGCCGATGGCCCGAAGGACGTCCCGACGCCGAGGGCCCGACGGACGTCCGGACGCCGAGAGCCCGACGGACGTCCCCGACGCCGATGGCCCGACGGACGTCCCGACGCCGATGGCCCGACGGACGTCCGGACGCCGAGAGCCCGATGGACGTCCGGGCGCCGAGAGCCCGACGGACGTCCCGACGCCGAGAGCCCGACGGACGTCCCAACGCCGATGGGCCCGACGGACGTCCCGACGCCGAGAGCCCGACGGACGTCCGGACGCCGATGGCCCGACGGACGTCCGGACGCCGATGGCCGACGGACGTCCGGACGCCGATGGCCCGACGGACGTCCCGACGCCGATGGCCCGACGGACGTCCGGACGCCGATGGCCCGACGGACGTCCGGACGCCGATGGCCCGACGGACGTCCCGACGCCGATGGCCCGACGGACGTCCCGACGCCGAGTGCCCGACGGACGTCCCGACGCCGAGTGCCCGACGGACGTCCCGACGCCGATGGCCCGACGGACGTCCGACGCCATGGCCCGACGGACGTCTCGACGCCGATGGCCCGACGGACGTCCGGATGCCGATGGCCCGACGGACGTCCCGACGCCGATGGCCCGACGGACGTCCGGACGCCGAGTGCCCGACGGACGTCCGGACGCCGATGGCCCGACGGTCGTCCCGACGCCGATGGCCCGACGGACGTCCCGACGCCGATGGCCGGACGGACGTCCCCACGCCATGGCCCGACGGACGTCCCGACGCCGATGGCCCGACGGACGTCCGGACGCCGCGAGCCCGACGGACGTCCCGACGCCGATGGCCCGACGGATTTCCGGACGCCGAGAGCCCGAAGGACCTCCCGACGCCGATGGCCCGACGGACGTCCGGACGCCGCGGGCCCGACGGACGTCCGGACGCCGAGAGCCCGACGGACGTCCCGACGCCGATGGCCCGACGGACGTCCGGACGCCGAGGCCCGACGGACGTCCCGACGCCGATGGCCCGACGGACGTCCGGACGCCGAGTGCCCGACGGACGTCCCCGACGCCGATGGCCCGACGGACGTCCCGACGCCGATGGCCCGACGGACGTCCGGACGCCGATGGCCCGACGGACGTCCCGACGCCGATGGCCCGACGGACGTCCGGACGCCGAGAGATCGATGGACGTCCGGGCGCCGAGAGCCCGACGGACGTCCCGACGCCGAGAGCCCGACGGACGTCCCGACGCTGATGGCCCGACGGACGTCCCGACGCCGAGAGCCCGACGGACGTCCGGACGCCGAGAGCCCGACGGACGTCCCGACGCCGATGGCCCGACGGACGTCCGGACGCCGATCCCCGACGGACGTCCCGACGCCGATGGCCCGACGGACGTCCCGACGCCGAGGGCCCGAGGGACGTCCCGACGCCGATGGCCCGACGGACGTCCGGACGCCGATGGCCCGAAGGACGTCCCGACGCCGAGGGCCCGAAGGACGTCCGACGCCGAGAGCCCGACGGACGTCCCGACGCCGATGGCCCGACGGACGTCCGGACGCCGATGGCCCGACGGACGTCCCGACGCCGATGGCCCGACGGACGTCCGGACGCCGAGTGCCCGACGGACGTCCGGACGCCGAGTGCCCGACGGACGTCCGGACGCCGATAGCCCGACGGACGTCCCGACGCCGAGAGCCCGACGGACGTCCGGACGCCGATGGCCCGACGGACGTCCGGACGCCGAGTGCCCGACGGACGTCCGGACGCCGAGAGCCCGACGGACGTCCCGACGCCGATGGCCCGACGGACGTCCGGACGCCGATGGCCCGACGGACGTCCCGACGCCGATGGCCCGACGGACGTCCCGACGCCGAGAGCCCGACGGACGTCCCGACGCCGATGGCCCGACGGACGTCCGGACGCCGAGAGCCCGAAGGACGTCCCGACGCCGAGAGCCCGACGGACTTCCGGACGCCGAGAGCCCGAAGGACGTCCCGACGCCGATGGCCCGACGGACGTCCGGACGCCGAGAGCCCGACGGACGTCCGGACGCCGAGAGCCCGACGGACGTCCCGACGCCGATGGCCCGACGGACGTCCGGACGCCGAGAGCCCGACGGACGTCCCGACGCCGATGGCCCGACGGACGTCCGGACGCCGAGAGCCCGAAGGACGTCCGGACGCCGATGGCCCGACGGACGTCCCGACGCCGAGGCCCGACGGACGTCCGGACGCCGAGAGCCCGACGGACGTCCCGACGCCGATGGCCCGACGGACGTCCGGACGCCGATGGCCCGACGGACGTCCCGACGCCGATGGCCCGACGGACGTCCGGACGCCGAGAGCCCGACGGACGTCCCGACGCCGATGGCCCGACGGACGTCCGGACGCCGAGTGCCCGACGGACGTCCCGACGCCGATGGCCCGACGGACGTCCCGACGCCGATGGCCTGACGGACGTCCCGACGCCGAGGGCCGAGGGACGTCCCGACGCCGATTGCCCGACGGACGTCCGGACGCCGATGGCCCGAAGGACGTCCCGACGCCGAGGGCCCGAAGGACGTCCCGACGCCGAGAGCCCGACGGACGTCCCGACGCCGATGGCCCGACGGACGTCCGGACGCCGATGGCCCGACGGACGTCCCGACGCCGATGGCCCGACGGACGTCCGACGCCGAGTGCCCGACGGACGTCCGGACGCCGAGTGCCCGACGGACGTCCGGACGCCGATAGCCCGACGGACGTCCCGACGCCGAGAGCCCGACGGACGTCCGGACGCCGATGGCCCGAAGGACGTCCCGACGCCGAGGGCCCGAAGGACGTCCCGACGCCGAGAGCCCGACGGACGTCCCGACGCCGATGGCCCGACGGACGTCCGGACGCCGATGGCCCGACGGACGTCCCGACGCCGATGGCCCGACGGACGTCCGGACGCCGAGTGCCCGACGGACGTCCGGACGCCGAGTGCCCGACGGACGTCCGGACGCCGATAGCCCGACGGACGTCCCGACGCCGAGAGCCCGACGGACGTCCGGACGCCGATGGCCCGACGGACGTCCGGACGCCGCGGCCCGACGGACGTCCGGACGCCGAGAGCCCGACGGACGTCCCGACGCCGATGGCCCGACGGACGTCCGGACGCCGATGGCCCGACGGACGTCCCGACGCCGATGGCCCGACGGACGTCCCGACGCCGAGAGCCCGACGGACGTCCCGACGCCGATGGCCCGACGGACGTCCGGACGCCGAGAGCCCGAAGGACGTCCCGACGCCGATGGCCCGACGGACTTCCGGACGCCGAGAGCCCGAAGGACGTCCCGACGCCGATGGCCCGACGGACGTCCGGACGCCGAGAGCCCGACGGACGTCCGGACGCCGAGAGCCCGACGGACGTCCCGACGCCGATGGCCCGACGGACGTCCGGACGCCGAGAGCCCGACGGACGTCCCGACGCTGATGGCCCGACGGACGTCCGGACGCCGAGAGCCCGAAGGACGTCCGGACGCCGATGGCCCGACGGACGTCCCGACGCCGAGGGCCCGACGGACGTCCGGACGCCGAGAGCCCGACGGACGTCCCGACGCCGATGGCCCGACGGACGTCCGGACGCCGATGGCCCGACGGACGTCCCGACGCCGAGTGCCCGACGGACTTCCCGACGCCGAGTGCCCGACGGACGTCCCGACGCCGATGGCCGGACGGACGTCCCCACGCCATGGCCCGACGGACGTCCCGACGCCGATGGCCCGACGGACGTCTGGACGCCGATGGCCCGACGGACGTCCCGACGCCGAGGGCCCGACGGACGTCCCGACGCCGAGAGGCCGACGGACGTCCCGACGCCGATGGCCCGACGGACGTCCCGACGCCATGGCCCGACGGACGTCACGACGCCGATGGCCCGACGGACGTCCGGATGCCGATGGCCCGACGGACGTCCCGACGCCGATGGCCCGACGGACGTCCGGACGCCGAGTGCCCGACGGACGTCCGGACGCCGAGAGCCCGACGGACGTCCCGACGCCGATGGCCCGACGGACGTCCCGACGCCGATGGCCGGACGGACGTCCCCACGCCATGGCCCGACGGACGTCCCGACGCCGATGGCCCGACGGACGTCCGGACGCCGCGAGCCCGACGGACGTCCCGACGCCGATGGCCCGACGGACTTCCGGACGCCGAGAGCCCGAAGGACGTCCCGACGCCGATGGCCCGACGGACGTCCGGACGCCGCGAGCCCGACGGACGTCCGGACGCCGAGAGCCCGACGGACGTCCGACGCCGATGGCCCGACGGACGTCCGGACGCCGAGGGCCCGACGGACGTCCCGACGCCGATGGCCCGACGGACGTCCGGACGCCGAGAGCCCGAAGGACGTCCGGACGCCGATGGCCCGACGGACGTCCCGACGCCGAGGGCCCGACGGACGTCCGGACGCCGAGAGCCCGACGGACGTCCCGACGCCGATGGCCCGACGGACGTCCGGACGCCGATGGCCCGACGGACGTCCCGACGCCGATGGCCCGACGGACGTCCGGACGCCGAGAGCCCGACGGACGTCCCGACGCCGATGGCCCGACGGACGTCGGACGCCGAGTGCCCGACGGACGTCCCGACGCCGATGGCCCGACGGACGTCCCGACGCCGATGGCCCGACGGACGTCCGGACGCCGATGGCCCGACGGACGTCCGGACGCCGAGTGCCGACGGACGTCCGGACGCCGAGAGCCCGACGGACGTCCCGACGCCGATGGCCCGACGGACGTCCGGACGCCGATGGCCCGACGGACGTCCCGACGCCGATGGCCCGACGGACGTCCCGACGCCGAGAGCCCGACGGACGTCCCGACGCCGATGGCCCGACGGACGTCCGGACGCCGAGAGCCCGAAGGACGTCCCGACGCCGAGAGCCCGACGGACTTCCGGACGCCGAGAGCCCGAAGGACGTCCCGACGCCGATGGCTCGACGGACGTCCGGACGCCGAGAGCCCGACGGACGTCCGGACGCCGAGAGCCCGACGGACGTCCCGACGCCGATGGCCCCACGGACGTCCCGACGCCGATGGCCCCACGGACGTCTGGACGCCGATGGCCCGACGGACGTCCCGACGCCGATGGCCCGACGGACGTCCCGACGCCGAGGGCCCGAGGACGTCCCGACGCCGATGGCCCGACGGACGTCCGACGCCGATGGCCCGAAGGACGTCCCGACGCCGAGAGCCCGACGGACTTCCGGACGCCGAGAGCCCGAAGGACGTCCCGACGCCGATGGCCCGACGGACGTCCGGACGCCGAGAGCCCGACGGACGTCCGGACGCCGAGAGCCCGACGGACGTCCCGACGCCGATGGCCCGACGGACGTCCCGACGCCGATGGCCCGACGGACGTCCGGACGCCGATGGCCCGACGGACGTCCCGACGCCGAGTGCCCGACGGACGTCCCGACGCCGATGGCCGGACGGACGTCCCACGCCATGGCCCGACGGACGTCCCGACGCCGATGGCCCGACGGACGTCCGGACGCCGATGGCCCGACGGACGTCCCGACGCCGAGTGCCCGACGGACGTCCCGACGCCGAGTGCCCGACGGACGTCCCGACGCCGATGGCCCGACGGACGTCCGGACGCCGAGAGCCCGAAGGACGTCCCGACGCCGAGAGCCCGACGGACTTCCGGACGCCGAGAGCCCGAAGGACGTCCCGACGCCGATGGCCCGACGGACGTCCGGACGCCGATGGCCCGACGGACGTCCCGACGCCGAGGGCCCGACGGACGTCCGGACGCCGAGAGCCCGACGGACGTCCCGACGCCGATGGCCCGACGGACGTCCGGACGCCGATGGCCCGACGGACGTCCCGACGCCGATGGCCCGACGGACGTCCGGACGCCGAGAGCCCGACGGACGTCCCGACGCCGATGGCCCGACGGACGTCCGGACGCCGAGTGCCCGACGGACGTCCCGACGCCGATGGCCCGACGGACGTCCCGACGCCGATGGCCCGACGGACGTCCCGACGCCGAGGGCCGAGGGACGTCCGACGCCGATTGCCCGACGGACGTCCGGACGCCGATGGCCCGAAGGACGTCCCGACGCCGAGGGCCCGAAGGACGTCCCGACGCCGAGAGCCCGACGGACGTCCCGACGCCGATGGCCCGACGGACGTCCGGACGCCGATGGCCCGACGGACGTCCCGACGCCGATGGCCCGACGGACGTCCGGACGCCGAGTGCCCGACGGACGTCCGGACGCCGAGTGCCCGACGGACGTCCGGACGCCGATAGCCCGACGGACGTCCCGACGCCGAGAGCCCGACGGACGTCCGGACGCCGATGGCCCGAAGGACGTCCCGACGCCGAGGGCCCGAAGGACGTCCCGACGCCGAGAGCCCGACGGACGTCCCGACGCCGATGGCCCGACGGACGTCCGGACGCCGATGGCCCGACGGACGTCCCGACGCCGATGGCCCGACGGACGTCCGGACGCCGAGTGCCCGACGGACGTCCGGACGCCGAGTGCCCGACGGACGTCCGGACGCCGATAGCCCGACGGACGTCCCGACGCCGAGAGCCCGACGGACGTCCGGACGCCGATGGCCCGACGGACGTCCGGACGCCGCGGGCCCGACGGACGTCCGGACGCCGAGAGCCCGACGGACGTCCCGACGCCGATGGCCCGACGGACGTCCGGACGCCGATGGCCCGACGGACGTCCCGACGCCGATGGCCCGACGGACGTCCGACGCCGAGAGCCCGACGGACGTCCCGACGCCGATGGCCCGACGGACGTCCGGACGCCGAGAGCCCGAAGGACGTCCCGACGCCGATGGCCCGACGGACTTCCGGACGCCGAGAGCCCGAAGGACGTCCCGACGCCGATGGCCGACGGACGTCCGGACGCCGAGAGCCCGACGGACGTCCGGACGCCGAGAGCCCGACGGACGTCCCGACGCCGATGGCCCGACGGACGTCCGGACGCCGAGAGCCCGACGGACGTCCCGACGCTGATGGCCCGACGGACGTCCGGACGCCGAGAGCCCGAAGGACGTCCGGACGCCGATGGCCCGACGGACGTCCCGACGCCGAGGGCCCGACGGACGTCCGGACGCCGAGAGCCCGACGGACGTCCCGACGCCGATGGCCCGACGGACGTCCGGACGCCGATGGCCCGACGGACGTCCCGACGCCGAGTGCCCGACGGACTTCCGACGCCGAGTGCCCGACGGACGTCCCGACGCCGATGGCCGGACGGACGTCCCCACGCCATGGCCCGACGGACGTCCCGACGCCGATGGCCCGACGGACGTCCGGACGCCGATGGCCCGACGGACGTCCCGACGCCGAGGGCCCGACGGACGTCCGACGCCGAGAGGCCGACGGACGTCCCGACGCCGATGGCCCGACGGACGTCCCGACGCCATGGCCCGACGGACGTCTCGACGCCGATGGCCCGACGGACGTCCGGATGCCGATGGCCCGACGGACGTCCCGACGCCGATGGCCCGACGGACGTCCGGACGCCGAGTGCCCGACGGACGTCCGGACGCCGAGAGCCCGACGGACGTCCCGACGCCGATGGCCCGACGGACGTCCCGACGCCGATGGCCGACGGACGTCCCCACGCCATGGCCCGACGGACGTCCCGACGCCGATGGCCCGACGGACGTCCGGACGCCGCGAGCCCGACGGACGTCCCGACGCCGATGGCCCGACGGACTTCCGGACGCCGAGTGCCCGAAGGACGTCCCGACGCCGATGGCCCGACGGACGTCCGGACGCCGCGAGCCCGACGGACGTCCGGACGCCGAGAGCCCGACGGACGTCCCGACGCCGATGGCCCGACGGACGTCCGGACGCCGAGGGCCCGACGGACGTCCCGACGCCGATGGCCCGACGGACGTCCGGACGCCGAGAGCCGAAGGACGTCCGGACGCCGATGGCCCGACGGACGTCCCGACGCCGAGGGCCCGACGGACGTCCGGACGCCGAGAGCCCGACGGACGTCCCGACGCCGATGGCCCGACGGACGTCCGGACGCCGATGGCCCGACGGACGTCCCGACGCCGATGGCCCGACGGACGTCCGGACGCCGAGAGCCCGACGGACGTCCCGACGCCGATGGCCCGACGGACGTCCGGACGCCGAGTGCCCGACGGACGTCCCGACGCCGATGGCCCGACGGACGTCCCGACGCCGATGGCCCGACGGACGTCCGGACGCCGATGGCCCGACGGACGTCCGACGCCGAGTGCCCGACGGACGTCCGGACGCCGAGAGCCCGACGGACGTCCCGACGCCGATGGCCCGACGGACGTCCGGACGCCGATGGCCCGACGGACGTCCCGACGCCGATGGCCCGACGGACGTCCCGACGCCGAGAGCCCGACGGACGTCCCGACGCCGATGGCCCGACGGACGTCCGGACGCCGAGAGCCCGAAGGACGTCCCGACGCCGAGAGCCCGACGGACTTCCGGACGCCGAGAGCCCGAAGGACGTCCCGACGCCGATGGCTCGACGGACGTCCGGACGCCGAGAGCCCGACGGACGTCCGA
>NW_028237952.1:0-41353 GCF_034619465.1 Leptosomus discolor | reverse complement strand
CCAAGACCTCTCAAGGAGCTACCCGTTTCAAACGGCTGTCCCTCTGCCTTTCCGCCTTTGTGCCTGTTCTTGAAACACCTGAAAAGGCCTCACATTCCTTAATGCATCTTTGAAGCCACAGCCAAACCCCTGAATGTTTAATAGATAATTCACACATCACCTAACACTGCACACTTAATAAGGCAACACAGGAGCGCTTTTCAGCACGAGGAATTCAATCCAAAGAAAGCAAAGGGCAGGCTGCAGGGCAGCGTGTCACCTCGTACCTCCTTCACCACATGCAAAGCTTTGGCCTTGAGCAGCCTACATGAGCCCAGCCAGTAGGCTGAGGCATTAAAGACGTCTTTAGGGTGAGGAAGATCGAAGTGACAGTCCGGCAAGTCTCAGATTCTGTACTTCCCCGACACGGACAGGGTACCGTAGACTTCCCTCTCCTGTTGACAAAAGGGAAGCAGAAAGGGCTTTCTACCCAGGTGTTTGCAGAACGCCTTTCCACTGGACTTGTTGCGAACATCAGCCACAGAACAGGTCTTCTTGGTGTCACAGATGGCGGGACCCACGACCCACACAGCTGGCCTTCAGCATACGGCCACAGTCACGTGACAGCCCCGTCCTTCATCCAGGCCTGGCCTGATAAATTTATAACAAGGAAACAACAGCTCAGGGGATCGGGCAGGTCTTTCAGTCGTACAGATCACCGGTTCCAGAGGGAATTAACTGCCTGTGTAAAAGTGGGGAACAGGGACAGGAGGAATAAGCCTTCCTGCAAGCCGCAGGGCCCAACCACCTCGCAGTCCCAGTGCTGGGATCTGCAACGCTGCCGGCAGTGCTGCAACACCAACTGCAGCATCTGCTCTCCTACCGTGGAAGCCCACGTGGAATCAGAGGAGAAGGAACCAGCCCTTCGCACGCTGCTGCTTCTGCCTAAAGGGTTCTCCCTCTGCCTGAGGAGACGCTGGTCCCTCCTAGAACGGCTGGTGGCTGAACAGCTCCTGGTGAGGCTGGAAGCGCTCAGACGACTACAAGTCAGTCCCATCACAAACGGCTGTGCGTCAAGTCTGTTCAGCACGGCCTTGGCTGTCATTCAGAAGGCAGGGGCTCACTGAATGAACGTGCCCAGGGTGTCAACAGCAGTTTGAAGCGCAGCTCTCCTCCGACCCGAGCTGACGGACTGTTCCAAAAGCCAGCATTGCCATTTCCAGGGGCAGATTACAAGGGACCAGGCTGGCCAAGGGCTCGCTCAGATCATGAGCTTAAAACCTGCAGACCTCAAGTACCTCCCTACGGAGGGGCTGACAGGCAGCGCGGTTAAATACAAAAACAGGCCGTAGGAGGAACTGGGGACTTATTTTGGCTCAGACGCTTGGAAAGGGTTTGTCGTCAACTGCTGTAGAAAAAGTAATTCTAGAAATGACGGTTAGTTAAACCTCAGCTCAGAACAGAGATTAAAAACTCGTCTGTCAAATGAAGCAAGGTCACAGTCCCCCAGGCCTGAATCTAGGAGCACAAGGCAGCACCTGCACCTACGCGTATGCACGCGAAGACACGTTCACGTGCACACGTTCACCCAGAACGAGACTCGCTGCCGTGAGCTCACCATGCCCGGGGTTCTGGGGTGCTCTCCAACACCCTACTGCCTGCCAGGGAATCTCCTGGCTAATGACTAAGCTGGGATGGTGCTACGGTAACAAAGACCAGCTCCTGAACTCGCCTGTCAGCTCAGCAGAAGCGCATCTCGCAGACAGGAACACACTCTGAAGCAAGACACCGGTGTAGCGGGCTCTGCATAAGCAGCTCATTACCACTGTTAACAGCACAACAACACTCCCAGAACAGACCACAGTCCTTACCAGGTTACCTACCCGAAAACACGCATGTGAAGCAAGGAAGTAAAGTTACTATAAAATAATAACATGGGTAATGGCTGTACTTTACATAGTAACGGTATCCTTCAGCCAACGCAGCGTAGCAGCTGGCTTGTGAGGATGGAGGGCTGCTGAGCCTCTCTGCAGCTAAACCCAGAGCTGATCGCGGCTGAACATTCTCAGAGCTGCAGGCTTCCCCCTTCTGCTGTTCCCGAGGCTCGGCTCCCGGAACCAGCTCGAGCTCTGGACGCCTTGCCCTTTTCTGGTCCACAAATGAACACCTCCAACACTCATTTTCTTACACGTTCTTCTGAACCGCTTATTTCTGGATCGGGTCTGCTTAATGCTACATGCCTTGCGGAGAGCATTCCGGGCTTTCCGAACGCTCCTTGCTTACAACCGCCTTACGCAGCTTGGTGGCTGTTTTCCAAATTTCATTTTTGTTCTAAGGGTACAATCCCATTTCAAGACAGTTTGCAGAAAGTCGCGTGTCACGTGCTGACTTTACCAAAACGCAACAAGAGACTGATTCACCATTGGGGTTTCACCGTTACTCAGTTCTAACACACGCTGAGAGATTCTTCTAACTGCATCACTGCCATGCACGCCACGATTACATCAGCAGTGACAGCAGCGTCCTCTGAAGGGGAAAACGATCCTCTGAAGCAGAGACGAGCAACTGAGCAGTCTTTTTAATGTCAGAGGGACAGCAGCAAGAGACACACCTACACACACAAACAAGCTCACCAGCTTTGTTATGTCCTGACCCTCTTCAGCAACACAGAACTTCTGACATGCCATGAAGGAAGAAAGCGACGTTCCACCAAAACACAGGCTGACGGACAATTTGCCCCACGGGTTATCTGGTAATTCCTACTTAGACAGGACAAAATAAGATTAGAACAGGCACAGTGTGACTGAGGTTTTAGAAACAGCGACCCGGAAGTTCCAACCTGTCAGTCCTACGCGCGCCCCACTCATTCGCCAACAGGACGAAACCCCCAAGGATGGTCGTTAACGTCAGGTAACGACACAAATGGGAACGTGCCCGTCCCTGGAACGGCAGCCCCGACCACTCGGTCCAACACCGAAACACCATCCCACGTTCGCTCACTCAGCGATAAACCCTTCTCTTCCACAATATACCATTAGAAATTAAATTATCTGAAATTGCAGGTTTTCAGACAATACAGATTATCTGTTTCCCTGTAGTGTCATACATTAATTTAAGCATGTCCATACTCGATTACGCCCAATTTTAATAACTTAAAATTGAATTGACAAGAATTTATGCTGTTGGTAGGTAGGTTGCTTGTCAGAACGACAACACAGAATACAAACAGCACCATAAAGCATTTTTGACCTCTAAAGGACGCATTTCGGGCCTGAAAATTATAACAAAGGTAAAGTCACGGGAGAAAACTTTAGTTTGGGATTTTGATCTTTCTACGCAACACATTTACTGCTGTACTCCTTCACCTATTATTCCTGATGCAAGTTAAAAGGAAATTAAAGCAAGATAACAGAAAGTAAGCCTCATTCCACACCCATGAATACATTAAGCTACCTGAACATGGATTTCAACCTCCTCATGTGTAAGTAGTTCTTGAAGGCAATCCACTGCACCTTGCTGCCAAAAGCTGCCGATCTGTTGGGTGAAAGCAAGAAATCGCCACACGTTAAGACGCTGACACTAAGCCCCACACCATCCTCAACACAGGGGCATGAAAATAGGCGACTATCATTGAAAAACTTGGTTGAAAACACCCATCACTGGTTTGAGTTGTCTACAACAGTTTAAACGTTACCTGCTCTTTGGGACACTAAAACTTTCCGTGTGACAAAGCCCACCAGCCAGTTCAGACGTTGAAGTGGCTTAGAAAGAGACGCTGCTTGCCAAGGCTGACCTTTACCCCAGGCATAACAAGGTCTGGGCGCACAATCACCCAAAGCAGAACCCAAAGACACAGAATTACACTCGGAGATAACAGACAACAGGAAACACAGGACACTTTAAAGACTTCTGTGTTTCCCTGCAATATCTGTCTGCGTCCCAACCCGCAGGCCGAGAAGCCTGTCTGTCTGAATCTATCCGTTGAACTGCTCCCAGCAATAAAAAGGTTTTCTTTAAGAACAAGTTCAAAAGTGACCCAGTCGTTTCAGTAATTCACTTTACTAAATGCACCATTCAAATGGGACTAAGGTGTGATGACACCCGAGAACGTTGTTTACATACCAGTTACCGACTAACAAAACCCCTAAACCACTCACTCCCATGAGCTGAGCAGCGGTAACAGAGGGTTTCCCTCACAGCTACCTGCAGAATGACAGAAACGCTTTTGCAGGACTTGAAGACTGACAATTTTCTGGCTATTCTGCATTAAGAAATCCAGGCCCCCCTTCTTCTCGCTGCTACTGCAAAACAAACTACCACTCCTGAGTATCATCCTGCCAACTACCGCAGCGTCCCCTCTCACAAAGATTTAATTCCAAGGACAGCTGCTCCTGAAGCACGGTCACTTCATAAAGTAATCCAGCAGCTCCTGGTAAAAGCCTGCCTTGCTGAAACCGTCCTCCAGCTGTTCTCCCCATCCTCGCAGGCAAGAAAACACGCCAGCAACTAGCCTCAACCTTGGTGGGACTCAACAGCGTACCAGTTTGAGTAACTACCAGCTAAAACCTCTTCCAAGTCACCGTTGCTCACCGGTACTGTCTTGTGGAGCTCACAGGGTATGCAAAACGCAGGAACACCAGCATACAGCGCGGCTGGATACAGAAGACATGGAATAACCCTCTCCGTGTAACCATGGTCTATGTACTGTACCTATAGGAAAAGAAAAGCTTTCCTGAAATAATTCAGTCAAGTTTACTCAGAGAACACGTTCATTGACAGCATTCACTTCTCTGGGGGAAAAAATAACGGTCTGCTGAGAGCAGGTGATGTGATGAGGTGGAAATGAAGGAAAGGATTAAAAAACCGCTATGGCAGGTCAGAAGTTCACTTTCCAAACTTGTCTTGCAAGAGACCCCACGTGTTGTGCAATAACCCACAGCAGTTTAGAAGTGAAAGACATAAAGAATGCGTGAACCAGGCTGGAGTCAGACTTGCAAATCTACGTTGAAAGAGGGCAAGCAGACTCAAGAGTTTAGGTAGGATTAACTGCTCATTCGAAAAAGGAGCTCTGTACCTGTGCAGCAGAAAGCATTCAAAACACACAGCCAGCCCCGACTCTCTGGGTGGGGGGAAGCTAAACCCAAGTATTTTCAAAGCGTTCCACACATGGTAACACCAACAGCAAAAGAAGAAAAAACCTGCAAGGGATTACTTACAGGGGATCAAGGGGAGCTTTTTACTTAAGAACATTTATCATCACCAGGAAAACTACGGGAAAGATTGTGACAACTGAGATAGGTACGTAGAATTCATCTTTAACAGAAACGTTAACATCCCGACAGTTACCACACTTTTAAGCAGAATGAGCATCTGGAAAGTCAGGTCAGCTGAATGAAAAAAAGGTGTGATCATAAACTGACGGTAGACGACTGGATTATTTGCCTTTTTTTTTTTTTTTTTAACATACACGTGCGCCTGTTCATACACACATGCCCCCTCCCCCCATATAATCAAACTTACCTGGAGATAGGCACTGCTGAGTCCTACAACTCTACCTCGATACCACATGGCATCTGGTCCTCTTACAACACAAGCTTCTCCCTTTGCCCAGCAGTAGGGTTGCAGAAGACCAAGGCACTGGAAGTTACTTTGTATGTCAGTCATCAATTGGTTTAGTGCCGTTTCTGGGGGTGGGGGGAGGAATAAAAAAAATCAATTCAAAACAGTCTATAACATAGTAGTGCAAATGATTTCAGTCACCAAACCCCAGCAGATTCAGGTGAAGACCTGTATAAACAGAAACCACACGTGCTGCTCCAAAGAATATTTTCCAACACTGATACAATCTGTATGTTCGACGTCCAGCATATGCAAACACGCTACTGCTCAAAACAAAAAGCAAACTGCATTCTAATTGGGAAGCCATTAGTATTTCTGGACTCTCATCTCAGAGAAGGAGGGTCTGTAAATTTTGCAATCGACACCTTGACAGCACTAGTACAAGAGCCTCTCCATGACCAATGCAACAGATTGCCAGAGACAGCAGCAGGACACCATGAACCACCACCAAACACACGTCCGGACGACCCTCTGGAAACCGGGAAACTGGGTACTGAGCTCACGCAGAAAGGGGAAAGTCCAGCAGTAGCTGAGAACCAGGCTAACTCCCAAGCATCTTTAGGCCTGCACCTTCCTCAACAGCGGCAAAACGTACCACCAGCTCCGCGTTCCAAAGCCAAGCACTCGCTGCTGCACCCCAGACTGCCCAGAGAAGAGGTGAGTAACCCGCCTGTCGAAGCGCTTGGGCCTCCTGGATTTCTGGGGCGGACGGAAGGAGGGGAGAGCCCGTTGGGGTGGGTGTCAGGGCACGGCAACTCCTCCGGGGATCAGGGTTTCCTCTGCCAGGGAGCTGCCGGAGCTCTCCCCACCGCTGCAGCGCAGGGGGTGCACGGGCATGCACCCCTCGCCCCCCCTGCCAAAGGCCTCATCGCCTCCCAACAGCAATCCTCCCCAGCAGGAACCTTCCAGAGCCGGGCTCTGGCACAGGACGCGCACACCAGCACACAGAGCTGCCATGTTCCGATGCACCCAAGCCAGCAGATTCACAGGCACAAACGTATTTTCTCCTCTGGAACCTTACCGGAGGATTTGGGTATTATATAAATAGTTCCATCGCATCCAACGCAACTCACTACAGCTTGAAAAGTCTTTGCTTCAGGTATAAAGGGGGGTTTATAGATTTCACCCATTCCTGAATGACGCTGTGACACACGTGTTTTACACGACTGTTCTTCACTCTCTGAAACAGCGATGTTGTCCTCCAGAGCAGCGCTGGTTTTCACACGTGCCGTTTCTGAACCGCAGCCGTCCAGTCGTGTGTTCCCTTGCTCTAAATGTACTTTAAGATGTTCCTTGGAGACTGAGCGAGCCACACCAGCTTTATGAGTTCTAGCAGATTCAATCAAAGCATATCAACACATTAACTGGCAAAGAACTTGAAAAGTGCAAAAGAACAAAATAACAGAAGTCAAAACCCAAACACACCAAGATGGCAAATGCTTGTTAAAATACTGCCCAACATCTCATCTACCAGCTGAGAGAACTGAAACGTGCACTGGGTACAACTACGAACGTTATAATCCAAGTAGTTCACTGCAGATGGAGTTCAGCTGCCACATGTGCTGTAGAGGACAGTGCAAACTTCTGGTTTACTCATTAGCTTATCACGATGCGAATATGAGAGTCAGAAAGAACATAAAAAGGAAAGTATCCAAACCTCCTGTTTTGAAAAACCAAACCCTTTTTAACAAGCTGCTCTGCAATATCAATCAATTCTCCTGTTTCATCTTTGCAAAGAATTTTCACAGGCAATGCACCAGCCACATCCCTTTCCTGGAGAAAATGAGAGAGATCGACAACATATTACACTGTGCAGCTCCGCTAACTACCGGCATTTTCCATTGTACTGGTACTGGCCGCCAGTCAGACGTCGTTGAACAACTGGTGCCCACATCAGAAGACAAAAACCATTTGATCTGTGTCACAGTTCCCATCGTTTTACCACCTGTTCTAAACAGGTCATTTAAAAAAAAAAAACAAATCACAGCACAAACCCTTGCTTAGTCCCTCAGCTCTGTCACTTGCATGAGCTGCCAAACACCAGTTTTCCTCCAGCAGGAGCTTTAAGCCCACTTGTAACCACCTGTGCTCACCAGTGCTGTCACTTCCAGACACACTGTAAAGCCTCGCTGGCAGCTGCCAACGGACACTGAATCCATCAACCCCCACAATAATTCCGTTTTCTTTTACCGGTGCAAGCACTCAGTGACTAACGATGCTCGTACAGCATCGGACTCGTTCTTTCCATTTCCGAGCAAACTTGAAAGCTAATAGAGTGGCTGCTGAGACTGTTCTCCTCAAGAACGTGAGCATCTTGCTCACCTGTCCATAAAAGCTGTCAGCATCCAGTGATCCCAAAGATGTAAATATTATTCTTCAGTAACTAAATGTAGCTCAGACTCTGTTCTTTCCGCCCCGGGGGCCAAACTGCTCTAACGCACCAGGGAATAACGAGAGTAAAGCAGAAAACAGAAAAAGCCCCTTTCTCCCCACAGCAAACACCACCTTTCTCCCCACAGCAAACACCACCTTTCTCCCCACAGCAAACACCACCATCTAAGCAAACTCCATTCAGGACTTTTTGAAGAGTAACAACATTCAGAAAAAAGAAATAAAAAATTAAGAGACAACCTGACAGAAAGTTTACAAATCCTGCTGGTTTTGGTTACAAACCTGTAGGAACACTTTGACTCGTGCCCCAGCTAGGTAAGAGGATAAACACTCACATGCTGTTGCTGTCCACTGCGGGCTTCCACCTGCTGGTCTGACACAGAACAATCACGATCCCTTTAGTACAAGAGAAGTTGGCATCTCCTGAGCTTAACCACAAACCCTGCCCTTTACTCGGCTTTTGAATGTTTTTTGAAACTGCCTGAACTGTCAGGGGGAAAAAAGACAGTTTCCATTACAGTCAACAGGAAAAAGAAATGGTTATTCATCTCTGGATCTACACGACAGGAAGAATTCAAAAATCTAACCCCAAAACTTCAAAATGAGGAGCATCAGGAGGTCCAGAAGGATGACGCCTGTCTGAACAGAACAAAGGAAAATCCATATGTCATCTGCAAATTGGCTTTTTATAGTCATTCAGAGAACAGGTTTTACAAACATGATTATTTTTTCTTCACAGCACAGACGGCACATAAACAAAGGCACGGGACGATACCCCGGTTCTCTGACCTCCTGCATGTTTTCACGAGACCAGATTCATCTCAAACTCCGAGACAAGGAAAAAAGCACTCAGTGCAGTCAGAAAAACCTCTACCATCTGCCCACTATTTTAGAATTCATCCTATAAGTATGCTTTCTTGCTTTCTATAGCCCCGTTTCTGCTTTACTGGTAAGTAGCTCAACCCTTCGGAAAAAAAAAAAACCTTTTTATAGAGCAAATCACAGCTGCCATCCCGTTTCTTCTTTATTCAAAAAGCAAAGCCCATCCAAATCCCAAATAATCAGTGCTAACACAGAAAAATACTAAGTTATGGCATTATTAGGTGTCTAAGACTGCTACTCCGTATAAGGAAAGGCTACCTTATATCTGCCAAGGAACATTCTGTTGCCAATGGCCTAATGATCTTCAGATTTTCCTCGAGTCTTCTTAGACAGCTGATATCCACTGTTTTTTCAGCTCCAGAATCATAAAGCATTACCTGTTACAGATAAGAAACACAACAGAACAGAACAAAACCCCCCTCTCACTCTTCGCTGTAAGGAACAGAATTCAAAGCATGCCTGAAGAGGTGAACAAAATTCAAACAAACAGTACCAGGATTCACTGAGTGGCCTTTGTGCTGAAGTACTTCCTCACACAACACCGGTGACCACCGCAGCGGGCCGAGAGGACAAAACACACACAAACATGCTCAAAGGGGGTCCAACAACTTTACAGGGCCTGTGACTTGAGTAAGAAAAGTTCTTCTCCTGTGCTCCAGTTACGCGGGTGCGTTTCAGTTTGTAAACCCAGGAACGGCGGAACAGCTCCTCTCCACCCCCCGCTTTTCACTCCGAGGTGGTTAAAGAGCTGCTCGAGGGCTCTTTGCCTCAGAAAGCAGGCGACACAAACCACAAGTAGAGAAGGTCGCACCGCTGCTCCCAACTACCACCACCCACGGGCATCAGCTGATGAGGGTGGAGAGAACCCATGGCAATCCAGCCCTGGATTATCTGCAGGATTAAAAAGCCACTCTGACTTTTGAGGCAAGTGGTTATCTATTCACAAAATGCCTCTTCTGGTGCTCCTCCCTCTTTTCAAATGAGCGCAACAACACGCCTGTTTAAAGCCGCCCTGTGGGAGAAGCTCCCGGGGAAAAGGTTACCCCTGCTCGGCCCAGGGCGTCACCGCCCGTTTAGGGCCCAAGCAACAGCAGGACGGCATGGGCGCTGGGGTGCTGCTCTCCCTTCAGTTGGCTCCCTCGTTTACTTTGGATGAAGCGTGAACTACTGGGACCCTCAGGCTCACGCAGCTGGAATCTAAGCTAAACCATTAGGCTGCAGCTTGGGAATCTGCCATGGTGCAAAGCATCGCGTAAACACCCGCACAGTCAACCTCCTGAGCCCTCTGCCACGGCCGGGCCCCTGCTACAGGCACCTGCGCTTTGATCAGACAGAAAGCTTGTCTGCAGCAACGCACAACAGAACCCGACCTCTCGACAAAAGCAGGAGGCTGGATGAGACTGTATTAACACAGAAGTAAGCAGCAGAGATTTGACATTATTTCAATCAGCGCACGCTTACAACCTTTAGAAATCAAAGCACGAACCCTCCCCCGGCAAGAGGCTTACCTCTGCACAGCTGTCAGGCACAGTCCTGCTTACTCGACCTCTCTGCCACTGTTTCACCTCACAGCTGTAAACAGCACAGTGCGTGCCACGTTCCCACTTCACGGGCTGGGGCTGGGATTCTCTGTAGGTGGTGGCCATCTTCTCCTGCAAACTAACATTCAAGGAAACCACGTTTCTAGTGGCCCAGTTTTGTCCGGCGAATGAAGGGGTATTTAGCCCACCACTGCCCAACTAGCACACAGGACAGTCTCAGTGACCGTTTAACAGACACACAGTATGGTTGTTTTTCTTCATGACACGTTAGAAATACCTGAAGTGGAGCTCCCAAACACATGCCGTACCTAAACACCTGCCAAAGGCAGGTGGATGGATACACCATGTCTAGAAAAGGCCTTCAGACTTTCCTAACAGCCTATTAGAAGCACCTGGAAAGAACGAACTTGACTGAAGCTCTACAATGCAAGATACCGGGATTCTTTAGCAAGATTTCTAACACGGGAACGTGGAGGAGAAAAGAAAGAGCAGAAAGATTTAATCTCTTTCTGGACAGTGTGGCATTTATCAGGCCCCAACATTTACTACACTAGAACTGACCAGAAATAGGAGTTCGACATGTGCTTAATTTGGAATCCCAAATATTTAATAAAACACAACATAGTGCCAATCTGCCTTCTGGCCCTAGACTTTCCCCAACAAAGCCAGGGGAGCCCACAGCACCAGAGTTTGCTCTAACTACACTTCACCAGTTTGTCCTAAGAATGCTTTGGATTTCAGTACCTTTTCAGTGTCCTTTCTGATGACAGCCACTGTAGAAAGATTTTACTGGGAGATACAACATGACTAATTCTCGCTTGTAGCTCCTGCTTAGAAAGGGATTTGAAATCTCCTCCGTCCATGGACTCCACGTCTCTAGGATTTAAAGCTTCCGAGGCTTCAGGAATTTCTAGAGGAACATCCCATATTTCATTGGGCCTTACACCAGTACTTTCAGGGCACCTGTAAAGAGCATAAAGTCATTGGAACGGGAAGTTTAAAGCCATTTGAGACAACACAAAAAAGAGCTCAACCAACAGTTCAACATGACGGGAATCACTCAACGCGGAGAAGAGCGAAGAACAAGTAACTTAGAAAAGCAGACAAAAAAAGGCAAAATAATTTCTAAGTGCTGAAACACTTGGGAGAGTACCTTGCTTTTATTCCCCTTCAGAAGGCATCCTTGCACGTTCTGCTGAGAGATGGCAGCACTACACAGTCCAGGCTGCCAGCAGAAAAGCAAGCCTGACACAAACGGACTGCTGAACATTCACGTTTGCGTCTGGCTTAAAAGACATCAAATGACCGACATCAAGCTTCTGGGAGATCAGTGTTGTCTCCGAGCGAAAGCTGCAACATTCTGCTTCTAAGATGTGTAAGTATTCCTTCCAGACGCGAAGATGATGAACGTCAGCCAAACATTTACCTTTCTAGCGGTCCCTGAGCATACAAACACACCACAACCGGTGCCAGCACTGTCCTCAGCAGAGTCCCGAGTGAAGTCTGGTCATGCAACACCTTGACGAAAACTTGTTTAAATGGCCTGAACCGGATAGAACAAAGCCCAGCAGCAACCCAGAGGTGGCTGGTAGGTACTTTGAGCCACAGCCCGGCTCAGGACAAGCCTGTGTGAGCTGCGCCAGCTAGAGCCGTAAGAGACTGCAGCTCCAACAAAAACCTGTGAACACAAAAGAACTGGCTTCTGGTAACCACCGCTGACCAAAGGAGACGGCAAGCGTGAGTTTAACTGTAGGCACTGCTGGGCCGCCAGGAAGAAGCTCTGTTCTCGGAGATCTACCACCCATCTATGCCTTCCTTCACGGGAAGGAAACAAACTGCTCTGGCAGAGAGAAATTCCCTGAAGCTTTGACTCACCCACTGCCCACTGCCCCACAGTTATTTCTGCAAACCTGCCTGGGGCAGGCGTTTGGAAACCAACGGGTAAAACAGCCGCCTTGTAGAACCAGGGAAGAAAGGAACACCAAAGTTCACAAGCAACGCTTGCCGTGTGTCCAACCAGCCTGAACTGGGAAACGGACAGAGGCAACGTGCCACAGAGAGCTCTCCCAAGTGAAGCACACGTTACGAGTCCTCCAACACCCTCTCTAGTAACTCCAGTACAGCAGTATCACTGCACACCCATCAGCAAAAACCATCTGTTTGGAATGAACTTCAGGCTCCAAGGTTGCTCCCCGGAATTCTGCATGGACTACTTCCTATCCCAACGCAAGAGCGAGGTGACTGAGGTTTGCTGGCCAGCAAGCCAGCTTCAGCGGAGCTGTACTCTCCCGCTTAGAGTCTCTTCTACCAGTTCAGGGCTGGCCTGGGCATCCCCCAACAACAACCTTAAACACGGAAGAGTAATCCTAACGGGAGCCGGTGGCACCTCTCCTTTCCTGAAGGGCAGAAACGCCAGGGAGAGAGAGGAGGGAACAGAACAGAGGGAACAGAGGGAGAAGGAACCAAGGTCAGGAGAGCAGAGGGTATTGGGGGGGCAGAGGCACACTCCTGAAGGGACCGAGGCCTGCGGAGGGCCTGTGCTGAAGCACGGGAAGCAAAGAGCACGGAGGAAGGAGCAGCGGGGAGAAACGGCTGGTCCTGGCCCCAGCCCCTGCCCTGCCCATGGCCTCACCGAAGGGACTGAGGGGAGCCGGGGCATCAGGGGAGGAGAGGGGCTTGGAGCAAACTTGCGCTGGGAAAGGGAGAGGGGGCTGCTGTAACTGTTTGGGTACAATGCTTGCACCAGTCTTGAAGGATTTATGCTAATTAGCAATAAACTAAGGTAAATTGAGTCTGTTTTGCCCACAACAGTAGTCGGTAAGCAACTTCCCTGTCTTCTGTCAAGTTGACCCATGAGATTTCTTGCTCCTCTTTCTTCTGTTTTCTCCCCAGTCCAACCAAGGAGGGGGCAGTGAGCGAGTGACCACAAAAATCCACATTAGGCAAGCCACCAACTTTAGACACTTACAGTAAAGTCACACGGCTGCTTGTTTGCAGCTGCCACACAATAAAACACCCCAGTGACAGTGACAAAACAACTCTGCTGTTCAGGTTTCAATAAAGCTCCTTCACTTGACAAAAACCTGACTGAAAAGCGTGACCGGTAAAGAAAAGTCTTCCTAGGACTTAGTCGTATTTCTGAGCTAAGAGACGAAAATCCACTTACTTACTTCCTCCTGAAAAAAGCAAATTCAGAAATTCCCTTTCGGAATCAAAATTTTCTACACAGCAATCTTCTTATTCTCATCCCTATTCAAGAGTTATTCACGAGAGAGTAATGACTGTTTTTCACAAACACAGCCCACGGATTAGCCTTCCAAAAAGCCAACAAACTAAATGCAGCCCTGTCATCTCCTTATCAGCCCCATCTCCCCCAGCAGGCTTCCCAACCCTTCTGTCTGTGGCTATCACAGCTGGTTACCTCAGTACTTCTTCTCCAACAACAGACCTTCCACAGAGACAGTTCAAAACGTTTGTCTTGCGTTTCTAAAGAACGTCTTACAAAAGCAGAATGAACTCATCTGTCCAGCTTCTCAGCATGTGAGACCTTGGTTCCAAGTGAACTGCCCCGGATAATGCTCGCCCCATGTTTTGCAAAATTCTGTTCTAATTCCTTGGCCTGAGGTCTGTCAGGAAGACTTGCTGATCTGGAATTTGGAGACTGCTGACATTGCCCAAGAGCCCAGGAAGTGAACACAGACGGGACCAACTCCAGGTGCCTGATTTTAACCTCCTGCAGGTTGACTCAGACACCTGAAGATGCCTTGAAGCTCCAAGTGCTCAAGCTGATCTCAACTCCCGCAGCAGACGAGGCATGTATGAAGAAAAAGAGCATCTCAAATAATCTGGGCAAGGGCAGGAATCGCTGAATGTGAATTTGATCAGAGATAAGAAATCCAGTTCCCTTCCTCACAGTCGACCTGAAGCTTCTCGAGGAGCCCTAATTAACAGTTGAGGTTAATGAAGCTTGGAATTTTCAGCCTCCAAACCAGGGACACAGGCCTACTGCCACCCTGCCAGCTGTGCTGCACTCAGCTGACTCAGCATCAGGCTGAACCCAAACCTGTTTGCTTCTTCTCCCCCCTCACGAGGTGGCACAGCGCACGCTGCTCCTTCTGTGTGCACTGGAACGAAAAACCTTGGGGCACCTACCAAACCAAAAGAAGTCTTCCAAGAAAACTCAGGAACCTTTGTTCAGAGTGGAGGATTGACACTGGTGTAGTTGTTGTATTCCTTTCTTAAGTAGCCTGCCAGGGGGTATGTCCTGATCCTTCTGCTGTTTCTTCTCTCAGCCTGCAGCACGCACTCTGGGTGCTGTAGAGTAGGGAGAGTGCAGTCTTACTGCTGTGAGAAAAGCTACGCATCATGCTCTATTTTAATTCCAGCCTTAACAAAAATTCTGTGTCTATACACATGGGTCACAATTAATTTCCTCAAATTCCTGCATCCCTATCAGGAATTAACTGTGCAGCACCTAACTTTGTTCCAGCTACCAGTCATGAGGTTTTATCTTTATATACATTCCTCCACTATTACACACCCATTTGGGATAAGAGCTGGTCATTTCATGTTAAGAAATGAGGATGAAGCTGAAAACTTCAAATCATTAAAAATACATTCATTTACTACAAGTTTCTGTGCTAAAACACATTTTCAGGAAGTTATTTGCTAATGAATAATTATGGCATTTCTATAAGCAGTGACACCTCCTGAAAGGCTCAGGTAAGCCATCGGCACTGACCCGTTTGAAAAGACTTCTCTGCCTGCAGACACAGCTGGAATGCTTTTCAGAAAAACTCCCCAACTGGAGAAACTTGCCGCTGAAAAATCGCTGTCACTCAGAGATACAGCTCAAAGAGAGTTCAAAAAACATACGAGGTATTTCAAGCCCCGTTGAAGGCAGAAATGGCATGTTTCTGAACTGGATACAAGTCACTGCTCTTTGGAGGTTCTCCCCTTGACGTCACCAAAGCTACAGTAGATGCTGCTGCGCTCCCTGACAGCTTTAGAAGTGGCCCATGGGGGAACTAGTTCCAGCTGATGCGGCTCGGGTTTTGTCTCATGGGGGACTAAACACGGGATAGATTTGAAAGACACTGGTATCTGATTTTATGTGCACCTTACCCTGAGAGGATCTTCACTAAAGTAAGGAGGTTCTCCATCCACCATCTCTATAGCCATGACCCCAGGCGACCAGATGTCCACCTTGGGGCCATAGGCTTCTTTTCTCATCACTTCTGGTGCCATCCAGTATGGAGTCCTGAGCATTGTGCTCCGTCGACTCTGCTCAGGGATGATCCGAGCACAGAAGCCAAAATCAGCTGAGGAGAAAAACAAGTGGTGTTAAAGGCAGCTTGAATTAGGAAGGCGAGCAAAAGAAATCCCCACTCTATACCTGAGAACACGGTGTGGAATCTATCTGGAAAAGCTGCCATGCTCTGTTTACTCAGTGCTGTAGCCACGGAAATACTGATTTGGCCACTTAATAACACCCCTCAAGTTTTCTGCAGTGGCTTTTATTGACTTGAACCGTTAGACTGTAACTGCCTCCCTCTGGAAGGGCCACACACAAACCAAAGCCACTCTTGACACCTTTTTCCTTTCTATGCCTCTCTGCATGTTGGAACTGTCCTCGGAGCTGGCAGCAGTGGTCAGCGCACTGCCACAGGCATCCCTTTTGGGGAACTGGCCATCAGTCAAAAGCAGCCCCGTGCCACAGCCTGGGAAGGCTGTGCCTGACCAGGAATACCCACCCAATTTGACAGACCTGTCCATGCCAAGTAGAATGCTGTTGCTTTTGATGTCCCTGTGAATCACTTGCTTTAAATGAAGGAAATCCAGGGCTTGAAGGCACTGATACGTAAAAAACAAACATGAGGGTAAAAATTAATGACCTGATTTCACCACACAAGAAAGGAAATCCCTCTAAAAGATTTAATTTCTAGATTAATTGTGAGTAACACCCAAATATTGCGCTGTCCAGAGGAATAGCTTGGTGCTTCAACTTACTATTAAAGTAATAACTTTCCAAATAAAGGCTTATCAGGTTTGGAAAGAGAAATGTCCATTACTGTCACAGACTAGCCCCTGAAAGCACAGGCAGGATGGCTGCTGCCCAATCAGTGTGCTATCTCCATCCGTATGACAAACTATGTTTTGCCAAAAATGAGAAAGTCCCTTCCTTCGGTTTGAAGTGGATCACTGTTGGGTGGGAGGTTGCAGGACAAAGATTTTATTGTCAGGCTCTATAGCAGGTTTGGAAATAGCACCTTAGTCATTTTTCAGAAGCAAATGCCATTTTGGGTCGAATGCTATCCTTTTAAGCTGAGGACTCTGACAAATGAGTCTCTATTTTTCTTTGCTGTTCTTTTAAAAATCTGCCACCAGCATGTTTGCTTTTACAGGCAAGGAATGCAGTACAGACATGCTCCAGGCACGTGTTTAAAGAGGTAGAGCTGAGAAGAGTAAAAAAAGAAAAAAAAAAAAAGAAAAGATAACACAGTAACAGTGTTTCAGAGTGTAATGACAGAGGACAGTAAGTGCAGCGATACTGGCAGGCAGTTCACTTAAGGTGCCCTTTCTTCTCCATATCATAAAGCAACGCAGAAACAAAGCTCTCAAGATGAAATCCCTCCTGTTCTTACCACCTGTTCACCAGTACCATCCTGTCCAAGGAAGAGGAAGCACACGTGGGATCCCTCACCTCCCTGCAGACAGCTGCCATCTGCTCTTCATCCATACAAAACTGGGTAACAACATCTCTTAAACAGCCACCAGCCATGTATTCCATCACCACCCGGAGCTCATCACCGACCAGGTGGCTGAAAGAAGAAAACAAGGGCACTGAGATGAACAGGCACAGCTAAATTACCTCATGGAAAAGACTGCTGGTGGCTTTTGTTTCCAGGTCATTTTCAAACGAAGACAGAATAAAATGACTAGACGTTCCTTCTAGGCTATACAGGACTTAGAATCTGTGCAGCCTAAATGAGAAAGGCATGCGAGTGAAAAATTACATGTCTTAGATGGCAAGCAAGTGAAAAATGCAGTTTACCAACAGCAAAGATAAATCTGGAACCAGGACATAGCACATCATCTGGTTCATCATCTTAACGCAAAGATTCCAGGATTAACTCCAGAAACAAGGCAACACAACTTTCATAGACATCCATGGTAGGAGGGTGTGTACCACTGAGGACAGAAATTGGTCCACAGTTTGGAAAACCTTACATAAAAAACACACAGAGAGAGGAAAAAAAAATTTAAAACTGGCAAATGATGTGTTTCTGGAAACAAGAACCTAGTCTTCCTGGCATCCACAGTAATGGAAAATAGTGGGAACAGCCCAACGGAAATAATTTCTATGAGGACTTATCAGCACTTATCATAAGACAGAGAAAATATGATCAATTTAAAAAAAAAAGGAAAAAAAAAAAAACCAACAACAAAAACAACAACAAAACAACACAGAGGTAGTGAACTCATGGGCTGTTGTTTTAGTAAGACATGGCTGATGCACATTTTTAAAAACAGTCTTCAAACTATATATGCCAGAAAAGATTAACGCAGACAAAACACAATCTTCTCCCAGAAATTGTATATGAGTAGATAAATAATGAAGAGGTCAATCTTCTGCCAGAGACCAGAAGTTTTTTAATCTTTGGCTTGCAGTACGTAAATGAACATTCATGTGATAGTACCAGAACTACTTACCTGTCTAAACAGTTAACAATATTTGGATTCCTATTTTCCCTCATCACCAGGCTTTCGTTAAGAGCTCGTTCCTTTTTGTGCTGTTGTTGGAGATTCATTTGTTTTATGGCCACCTGAAATGACATTAAAAACCATTCATTTGAGCAGTCTGTGGTACGAGATCAGAATGAACACGAAGGGAGTGGGTTTGGAATGACATAGCAGAGCTCTGCCAAGCTGTCTTGTTATTAGACGTAAGAGGTCAGTAACTCACACTACAACGCCCTATTTCTTTGCTAGCTTGGGTGCTGCTTGCAGGACACATGGCCAAATACATTTTGTCTTGTAAATCTGTCAAAATGGTCTACCATTTTTAGGTCTACCTACGTTCTTTTCAAATGGCCTTAGTGTATCATGGTATTATTATTCGTGCACGCTTTCAAGCAGGAAGTGATTTTATTGCTGTGAAAACATAAAACCAGCTGGTAATGCTTTAGCAATCGTGATTTTTGATCATTATTTCAGCAATTGCTGGTGTTCTTGACTGCATAACTGAAACAAAACACAAATGCACGTTACGTGGCAAATGCTGTACTAAAAAGATTACTAAGGTTACACAAAAAGTACGACCCTAGCACTTCCTAATGCCTTGAATTTTTATTTTGCAACTCTGAATGCCATTTTTTAGCACAGTTTAGATTTGCAATTATTTTCTGGGTTAAAAAACAATAATCCATTCATCGGTATTTTATGGATACACCCAGGGTCATAAGCAGAGCTTAGGGCTTTTAGATCCCTTGCAGACCTCTGTCTCAGAGCAGCTGTAAAGTGCAGCACTGCAGGTGGATGAGACACTACCCGTGAGATTCAGATGTATCTGCTGACAGCCAGGAATGATAAATCAGAAAGCTGAAGCTGTAGCCCCAAAGAGCAAAAGGATTCTCTAAGACACCACCTTGTCTAATTATCACTAATATGACCACTTTTGCTCTGAACCGCTGTAGCCAGCCTGCCTCTGCCTCAGCCTGGCTCCTGCACCCAGTGCCACCTTCCCCCAGGCAGCCATGGGCCCTGCTCGAGCTTTTCGTCCTGGCCTCCTCGTGAGCCCACTTCTGCCAGCCCTGTCCCTCTGGGCTCAGCCCTGCTTCCCTCCCTGCCTTCCAGCTCAGCTCCGGCCAAGGGCTCCTACAAACCCACCCCAGAAGAGCCCCCCTACCCGACACGCGCCCGCTGGGGAGACGACGCCCCGGGGCTATTTCAAGTCTGCCTCTTGCTCCCCTGTAGTCTGGCCAGCCTCCCCCTCTGCCCAGTCCTGCTCTTGACATGGCCCAAAAGAGAGCACCCCTCCGCTCTCGGGCCTGGTTTTCCAGCCAGATTTTCAGGCAGTGTTTGCCCATATTCAAAAACGTTAAGATGCCACTTTAAAGGGGCCACTACAGGGACTGTCAGTGTTAACTCTCCTTCAAGAGCTGCTTCTCAACCCCCCGGCCCCCACTTCACTGCAACCACTCCACGGGCTGTAACAGGCTGTCACCGACACTGGACCTAAACACGGCTGTATTCTTTTGGAGAGAGCTTTGGTCTTGAGATACGTCTTCTCATCTGTCAGGTGTGTGTCAACCAGCTTCAGGATGACTAAAGCACAAAACTGAGTCCTAAACACGATCTCTCCTTCATTAGGTCTTGCATCACACTTTGGAGATGAAACACCTGATGGAAAAAATGCTAAACAGTATTACTGCCTGAAGCTGTGGTTAAGGTAAATTGGGACTGAATGACGGCAGCCTTCAGCAGTGAGTGGATGCATCAATATATTCAGTAACTAAGACAGAGCTAGTGTGGCCTTCTCTGAAAGGAGAAAGTGCCCTCCTTGCGTTCTTGCTGGTTGTTAATAAGGACAAAGTGTGTCCAAAATTAAGTGACGTAACGAAGCTATTTATTCCTCACAGCAACAGGGGAATCTGTGACCACCCCTGGGGTTCTCCCGAGGCCTCTCACTGTGACAGATCTTCAGATTTGACGATCTGTATTACTAACCAATCTATGGCCAGGTCCACAGGCAGTTTTACATGCTGTAAATGTACAGAGTTAAATTGTATATCGAGACCAACATTCTCTGTAAGAGCACAACTTCATGCACAGTGGGGAACAGAGATGTAACAATTTCTAAACCAACACATTCACATTGGCAGTAAAAACTATAGTTTTTAGCAGGCCCAAAGGCTTGCTGCGATTTCTTTACAGATTTCTCTCCATTCAAATGCCCAGTCAGGGATGATGTAACATGGTAGCAGCCGGGGACCAACAGCACTGTGGAGAGCACCAACCTGTCCTCAAGACACAGTAAGTAAAAAACCAGTTCTCTTACGATGGGCCTTGGAAGCGATGGGTGAAGCATCAGCCCAAGCACAGAAAGCACCAAGGCTCTTCCTGATGCCAGGGGGACCAGGACCTCCCCCCAGGAATTCGCAGGCACCTTTTCAGGCATTAATCAACCCCTCGGTGCAATGGCTGCTGGAAAGCGGATAGCCACAGGAAGCGTTCAGTTCCTGAGGCACAGAACCACGGTGCCCTTAAAGAGCTGTCCCTGAAAAGCTGAAGACAGCAGACGAGGTACGTTGCAGGCTGACGCCAGCCTGCGCTTCAGAGGAACAGCCTTTGCAGTAAAGATCTCCTGGCGATCCGAAAGCCCATCCGCTGTTCGCACCAGGGGGGAAAGCGCTGAACCCCTGCCAAATCTGCTGGGGCTGTTGACACCTACCTCTTGTCCCGTGCTGATGTCGAGTGTGGTATAGACAGTTCCAGACGCCCCAGAAACAAAAGAGCAGCAGAGACATGAGAAGTGGTTTAGACCCTGGAAGTGAAAGCCCTGACAGGAGCTCTCTGTTGCCTGTAGTGTTTCCAAAACACCTTGGTTCCTCCACTCCTTCAGCCAGCAGCGCACAGCGCAGCAGCCCACCAGCCCCCTGCCATGCAGGCTATCCAAGAGAAAACTTAGGTCCAACAGGAAGAAAAAGGGCTGATGCAAATCTCCAGAGTTCATACTAAATTCTTTCAGTCCAAAACTGAAAGGCGGGGTGCCTACACAGACTGGAAAATAATAGATTTCATTCTTTTCCCTTTTTCTCCAGTTTTGCGCTGTTGGGTTTTATTTTGTCCCTTTTTTTTTCCTGCGGTGTGTTTGTGTGGGTTTTTTCCGGAGAATGTAACACGCACACAGTCTAGCTGTGCCTTCTCAGATCTCTTCTTTGGATCTATCTGCAAAACTCAGGCAACACCACGCAGTCGTTCTGAGAGCCCTGAACACACGTGCCAGCCATCTGAGGAAAGGACAGTGCATCGACACTGCATGTATTACTGAATGGTTGGTTTTCACTACCTCTGCCAGAAAAGAGAGCTGAATATTTAATCTCTGGTTGCAGTTTCTAAACTATGCCGTTATAATCCTGATCACTAAATACTTTTTTAAAGCAAAAGATTGGAAAGAAATGTTCTTGAGAAGTGTTATTTATCTGACAGCTATCAGGTTCTAAGCTGCTCTTTCAGGCAATAAAGATTTTTCTCCTTTCTTTAGCGTGGCCGTATTATTTTGAGACACACAAAAATGATTTCCCCTAAGAAAACAAGCAAACGGGTGCCACAAACTTGAGGGACAGTAGATCTTCCAGGTCCTGCCCCTCGCTGCAGACAAGACGTTGCCAGCATCAAGTGCTCTTTGACGACGCCTTCTGACCACAGGCACCAATTCTGATCAGTACTGAGAGACAGGAGAATCTAAGCCCAGGGTCTGAACACGTTTGGAGCTTGCCCGACTTCACGCTTGATATCACACCAGCAAAATACCTGGCGCGTGCTTTTGTGTAAGTAGCTGTGACTGGACTTACCCTTGCCCGACTTGTTCAAATCGAGTGTATTTCTGCTTAGGATCTGCCACGCTCACAGTGCTCCCTGAAAGAAACAACATTAAAAATGGAGACACCCCCTTCCAGCAGATCAGAAATGCCGCCCCACTGTCTGGGGTTGGGAGCCGTTTGTAGGCAGCTGGGTGACAACAACGATACAGGCAGCTCCGCAGCACAGAGAGTCTCCACGAAGACTGATTTTTACAGTCCTCTGGAGAGTCACCCGGACAGGAAACCAAGAACTTGGAGAAACATTCACAGGAGCCACAGATCAGAAAAGAACAAGTACCAGTGCAAGTGCTTGTTGTCTCGAAACACTAAGGACAGCTGCAACAACAGAGCCTTCATCTTCTTAGCAAGAAATAGTCTGTGCGATTCCCCAGAAGGTTTAAGACTTCTGGAGGTTAACTGCCCCTTGGGTTCTGGAATCCATTCTGATGAACAGGTGCCACTTGCAGACAGGAAGAATATTGCAGAGTGTTCCCAGGAGGGGATCTTCTCAATGTTTCAGCGGCTTGCCAAAAGAATGCCGTCATGTTTTTACAGAACAGCGTCTCCTGTTACAAACAAGAGAGAAAAAGCATCTCAGGCAAGAAGCCAGAGAGATTGGGAACAACAAGGAGGAATGCAGATTGGGACAAAGAGGCAGTGAACGAAAAACCAGCCATGCGCTGCAGGACAGAGACAGAGGAAGGAAAAAAGAGGGGCAGGGAGCAGGACAGAGGGAGAGCAAGGAAAACCAAAGGGGCAGGTAGAACAGCAGAACAAGAGAGGGGCTTGGAAACCAGAGAGGGACAAACAGGGAGCAGGGGACAAGAACAGACAGAAGAAGAAAGGTACAGGGAAGCAAAAGAGTGACGCCAGTGATGGAAGGTGGGAGGGCACAGGCACAGGGAGGCACCCGGAGCACAAGAGGGGTGACACGGCCCCAAGTGTGGACGGAGGGTCGCAATCACGACAAATTTATCTACACACTTGCAGATAAGCCGGCACGTCTTTATTGCAGCGCTGGGAAGCACAGGGACAGCTCCACCCGACGGGCTTCAAAGTTACATCAAAAATTCAACATCTTATACCCTTTTTCTGCAAAGTCAGGATCTTTAACAGATTTTAACATAAGCATGCATCTTATGCTCGCTATTAATTTTGACAGTTACAATGATTGGTCCGCCCTATTCTATAACTTTCTTAATAGTCCTATCCTAACCTAATCATTGGTTATTTTACTGATCAAAATCTCTGATATACAAATTAGGATGGGGAGGACGGGAGAGTCTTCACAGCAACATTCCTTTGTTTCGATGGTTTCATCACATAAGAGAACTAGCTGAGAACGTACAATTTCACCCCTTGTACCTGCCTCCCTCCCTCCTCGTTCTGTGTTCTGTACAGTTTCCCAATCCACAGCAGCTTCAGCTTTGGCCATCTTCCTAAGGCCTGCATCTGCTGTCTCTTAGCATAAGTGAGGTTTTGTCTACTCCTTACCATAATGTAAATTATTTGAATCAGGAAATAATTAACTATAAGAAATTAGTTGTTTATTCAAAACAATTAATTATCAATGAAATTCAAAATTCAGATCTGATTATAACACAAGGGCCCAGGACTCACTGCCGCTCCCGCTCTTGGTGCTGCTGGGAGGATTTTACTGTTGAGACACTTCTGTCTCTGCCTCTCTCAGCTCTTACAATATGAGGCTTCCTACATACACAGCCTCACTGCGCACACACACACCCCCCCGCCCCCACAGCTGTACCGTGCTTTGGTTACGCACACAGACCCCGCGGTGCATGTTGGTGACCAGCTCTGCTGAGGACTACTCACAGGGACCCTTCCTCACGCCGAGAGGCCGGCTGTCTCTTGTCTGCAGCTGGGGGCAGCTCGCAGCCGGATCCCCTTCGTGTCCTTCTCCGGCTGCTTTTCCTTTTGCCCATCTCTTCAGCTTCAGCCTGAGCTGGATGCAGCTGACGACATCCCCAGGGCAGGAACAGACCGCCGAGCCCTGGCACGGCCTCTGGCAGAGGGAAAGAACCCTGACTGTCACAGCCGGCCCCAGGCTGGAGCCCCTCCTGCTGCAGCCGCTCCTGCAGACCCCGCTCCTTCCCCGCACTGCTGCTGAAGGCCCCTGGGTTAACAGAGCCCTGGGCCTGCCCGAGGCCCCGCTCGCCGCTGCCAGGACAGGCCGTGGGGCAGCCTGGGGCTGCGGGACTGGCCTCAGGGGAGGGGCTGGGGACGGGGCAGCTGCAGGGGGGGAGCGGGGCTGGGGGGGCTCAGGGGGGCTCTGAGAGTCGGCGTGTCCAGTGCCTGTGCTGGGGGGTCTGTCTCCCTTCTCCTTCCCCTCCCCAGCTCTCAGGTCACCCCCGGGGATGCCCCAACTGACCCGGCTCCGGCTTGGAGCTCCCACCCACCACCCCCGGGCAGCCAGCAGGCAGGAGACACCCCCTCCCCCGTGCAAGGGCCTGGCTCACCTCAGGGGCAGCCCCAGCCCTCACCTCAGACGGGCCATGGCTGGAGCAGAGCCTGCACCTCCCGGCACCAGCCCCTGCCCCAGGACTACAGCTCCCAGCATGCCCCGGGGCCTCTTCCTGCTGCCTGCCCCTGCAGGGACACTTCCCCCGGCCCTGCCCCGCCCCCGCGGGCCCCATGGCCCCTCCCCCAAGCCAAGAGCAGGGCGGGAAACATCCCCCAGAGCCTGAGGGCCAGCGGGAGGGGGAGTGTGGGGCAGGGCGGCAGAGAGGGACCGAGCAACGGTGGCCGCCGGGGTGGGGGAGCAGGGGGAGCACGAGGGGCCGGGGCAGGCAGGGAGGAGGCTAAAAAAGATGGGGACAAGGAGCCAGA
Organism: Leptosomus discolor; assembly: GCF_034619465.1. Lineage (NCBI taxonomy): Eukaryota > Metazoa > Chordata > Aves > Leptosomiformes > Leptosomidae > Leptosomus > Leptosomus discolor. Next base: position 16,509 of record NW_028237952.1, on the reverse strand, counting down.
GTGAGGAAGGGGAAGAGAAGCAGCACAACAGGCTTTAAGGCAGAAAGAGAACAGCTGGAAACCAGGGAGCCAGAGCCTGGGAGAAAGGGAGAAAGATCAAAAATACCGGCTGTGGGCACTGCTGCCATTGCTTGAGCACTGCCCAGGAACTGCACGGCCAGGAGCCTCAAAATAGGGGTGGCCTGTGAAAGCCCTGCCCCGGGCCCGCTCCTGCACCCTGCTGGTGGTGGTGAATGTCGCCTGGCAGGGTGGCCAGGGCCTGGGGGAGACAACCCGTTGCAGGGTGGAATTGCCCAGCTTTTTTTTTGTTTGCTGGTTGCTTTTGCTTTTTTTAAAAAATAGCATTACAGCTCTGAATACAACCTGCAAGGAGAAAGGAACCAGGCGTACCGGGCTGGGCACATTGAAAGCCCAAACCCGTTCAACAGCCGCACAAACCACCGCTGGCTCCCGCTGTGCACACTCCACTGCCCGCCTGCAGGTACAGGCAGCCGCCGTTTCTTGAGCCCTCCCCAGGATCGGCACCACCGGGCAGCTCAACAAACCGGGTGGGCTGCAACCACAGGCCATCTGCACGACTGCAAGGGTCTCTCTCCTTTGCTCGTGAGCTAGTCCAGCTTCTGGTTTCCCTAGTGAATTGCACAAACACACAGCGCTCCGAACAGTAGCTGGCCCGAGACACTCGCTCTTGCCCACCGCTGGGTCGCCGTGGCCTGTGTTCCCTTCTGCCCTTGCTGGCCGAACATCCTCTGGACCCACCCGTGCCCTGGGTGCAGAGTGGGGCCGCACACGAAGGAGTGGGAATCGCTCTCCAAGAGGAGGTAGGACGCACTGCGGTGATCACCTGCAGGGCTCAGTCAAACAAGCACACCAACCAGCAGTTTGCCTCTGTGGGGTTGGCTCCTTGATCCCCCCCTCCCCTCCTTTTTCCATGCCTATACATGCCCCTCAAATGCCTTGACTCCCCTCTTTCTCTGCCCCTGTCTCCTCCCAAGCAAGGGACCTCCCCGCGGGTATTTTTTCCCCCTTGCTCCCAGGTTTGCCACAGCCGTCCACAGGTTTGGTGTTTCAGGCGCTGTTAGCTGGGTCACCTCGGACTTCCACGGCATTACCGATGCAGTTTTTTCCTGGGTACTGCTGTCCCTGCCAGACTGCTCTCCCCAAAACCACCCCAGCTCTTCCTTCAGTTATCTGTCAAGTGTGGCCACCTCCCACACCAATCCCCCTTAACTACCTGTGAAATCCAGCTCTTCCTCATGGCACTCTGACTCCCGTCAGCTTCGCACTCGCTTTGCTACAGGCAGCAATAGCTCTTGGCATGCTCAGGCATTTCCCACGGTGTGTTCAGTAAGCGAAGGCTCCCGGCAGGCCCTAATCTTCAGCTTGCGTGCCTTAACGCATACCCCCAACGCTGGCTGGGTGTCACATCATTTCCTCCTCTCCTCTTGCTAGCCTCCCTCTAGCCAGTCTTCTCCACCCCACGGTGGCTCTGAGCACCCTCGTCTCAGACCGGGCACGGTTTCAGCTTTTGGAGTGACTCTTTGCCCGTGTGACCGACTTGTCTGCCTGCAGCCTCGTTCTGCAGGTGCTGGGCATGGAAGTCCTTGCCTTGCACAGGAGACTGGACTGAAGCCTGGTTAGCTGTGAAAATTGTCAACTTTATTTCAAGAACTAAGTCAAGAGCAGCTGTTGTGTGTGCCCTGAGAGGAGCGTGGGCAGGACCGAGCAGGCCACTGGCACTGAGGCTGCCTTTGGATCTCAGCAGGCATTGCCCCAGGAGGAAAGGGTGGTGCTACTCTGCAGCCTGCACTGGATCCTCTTCCTCTTGCTGCTCAAGCCTTTTTCCCCCTTAGCACCTGCAGGAGCTCCTGCAGCCGAGTAAAGAACTCCACCAGCTTCTGGAGTGGGAATGGGCAGGAGCTAAACGTGCCCGACTGTGTTGGGATCGGCCTTGGCCTCTGCACGGGGGTGGAGGCGGTGAGAAAATGACTCCATGCCCGCGCCGTTGGAGCAGCCCGGACTGCTGGGTGCAGTCCCATCTGTACCAGGATCCAGTCATAAAAGTGCTGCGTGGAGGTGTAGACTCCGGGCCGCCTGGCTCTCGCGCAGCCTATCCCCCAGCTGGTCACCCCCACGAGCCAGAAGTAGTCGGCGTGCTTGTCTTGGCAGACGAGAGGACCACCGCTGTCACCCTGCAGCGGAGCGGAGGAGAGTCAGAGGGTTCTGGTGGTGTTGGGTGGCCCCTGTCAGCACTGTGGCCGGCTCCTTCTCTCTCCTGGCACCTGCCAGAGCTGTACCCAGTGCCCAGCAAGGCTCTGCTCAGGTGCTGGAGCCTGCAGGACCTTGTCTGGGAGGGGGTGGTGGGCCTGCAAGGTAGGGCGCTCTCTCCTCTCTGCCCGCTGATCCTGGAGGTGTGGAAGGGGGACGTTCCAGGACTGGGATGCAGACTTCTGCGCTGGGGCAAGAGCACTGGGTGGCCTTTCTGGGCAGAGTGCCGGGGCTCTGGGACAAGAGGGGTGCTGGGCAAGGGCCTGCAGACGGGGAAGGGAAGGCAAGCCCCGACAGCGGTGGGGACCCAGCGGCAGGAGGGCGACTCGGCAGGCGCAACACGCGCTGGAGGATGTTTGGGCGCTGGCGACAGGGCTGCCTGTGCTGCTGAGGGCTGGCGCGGAGCACGCTCCTACCTGGCAGGTGTCGATACCGCCCTGCGGATAGCCGGCACACAGGTTGTGGGGGTGGACGGCCCCTCTGTACCAGCGGCTGCTGTTGCAGACCTTGACATCGATGAGGTGGACCTGGGCCTCCTGCAGGACAGCGGTCGATCCTCCAGCTGTGAGCACAGGAAGGAGTTAGCAGCCAGCAGCCCTTCTGTTCCCAGTTCTCCTCCCCTGTGTGGGCGAAGTCCTTCCCTAGGGCTCGCCTTTGCCCCTGCAGAGGCCTTGTGCCGGGCTTGCCCTTCCCTCTCGCTTTGGCTAATGGCTCGGGCCCATCTCTCTGTGGCCGTACGTCCCCGCAGCCCGACTCTGGTTTTCGCCGCCGCCGCTGCCCAGAAGCCCAGCCCGCCTCCCCAGCGTGCCGAGCTTACCCTCGGCACACGAATACTCTTTGGGAACTCACATCTTGCCATGGTGGCACCCCAACCGCTGACGTAGCAGCTCGTCAGCTCTGACACTCTCAGTGAGGCGTCGGGCACGCAGGCCAGCTGTACGTAGTAGCCGCACTGGACAGGCTGGTCCAGTTCCAGCAAGGCGATGTCGTTCCTCTCCGTGACGTTATTGTAGTGTTCATGAAGTATCAGCCGATAAATACCGCGCACTTGGGTCTCAGGGCCCAGCTGACCCAAGTGGGTGGCCCCGATCACCACACGCCACATGGTGAGGTACCTGGAAGGCAGATGCAGAGAGGCCTCAGAGGGAGTGGAGCCACGTGCTGCAGCAGCCCCGCGGTTCCCTGCCTTCTGCTTCCCAAGGCAGGGAGGAAAGCAGCGCTGCGGAGGGTGCCACTGCCCTAGCATGCCTTGGGCACCAGGAACGTGGAGCTGGAGGCTGCTAGGAAGCGGTGGCACGAGCCCAGCCTTCTGCGGAGCAGTCTCTCAGCTGGGCTCGCCAGTGCCCTGGCACCGGGCATACTGCAAGGCAGCGGGATGGCAGGAGCTCGTGGGGCTGCGGACGGGGCGCCTGCTGGTGCTGTGGGGATAGCCCCCTTCCCTGCTCCTCCTTACCTGGCTGCGTTGAAGCAGTGGGCTGCTGTGAGGACCCACTGCGGGCTGATGAGGGACCCTCCGCACACATGGCCCCAGGGGCTCTGGATGCTGACGATCCAGGGCCAGGCCCCTGGCTGGGCACCCGAGCCACCCACGACGCGCGACATGCCGTAGCTAGCCGCCATGGGCCGGAGCCCGCAGGTCCTGGTGTAAGAAGAAACTCATGAGTGTGCTGCTGGACGGCTGTGCTGCTGTTGAGGCTGAAGGTCAGCCGTCTTCCCTCCCCCCGAGGGGCTGCACGGACGGCAGGGCCAGGGAACCCCGTGGCTGTGCCTCCAGCCCTCTGTCCGCTGTAGCCCCGTAGACGGGTTGTGCCAGCAGCCTGGGTGCTGGCAAGGAGCTGAGGCTCCCACAGGGAGTTTGGGAAGCTGTGGAGTGGCCACAGGAGCCGCGCGGGTCCCCTCCAGTGAAGCCTGTCAAGGGCTGCCCGAGCTCCCTCCCAGAGCCTCGGCCCACTTACCCACAGCTGTCCCACATGCCGTGCGCAGGCCGGCACACGGCCAGCAGGACGAGGAGGGCGAGCAATTTCATTGCTGCTGGCGGCACGTGTCAGCGTCAGCTGCAAGAAGGAGGTCTGGTTGCCTCCAGCGCAGCCGCCGACGTACTGCCCGCAGCAGTCTCGCTGCCTCTGATGGCCTTGGCCCTGGGGCTGATGTCACAGAGCCGCCGTTTCTGGGCGTGGGGCACGGTGGCCTCTCAAGGGGGGGTGGAGGTGGGGGTGTCAGCAATACGGGGGGTTTCCAAGCAGGAGGGGAGGCGGAAGCTGGGATCGGACAGCCCTGACAAACCCCTGCTGAACACTCTGCCTGTGGGATGAGGGCGTGCAGGCCCCGTGGCTGGCAGCGGCAGAGGCTGGGCTTTCTTTAAAAATGGATGCTGCCCAAAGGAAAAAAAAAAAAGAAATGAACCATTACTTTCCAAACTCAGTTACTGACGGGCTCAAGCAGTGTTCTGCTGGTTACCAGGAATATGCAGAAATGGGACTTAGGGGACCACCTGCACCTGCGTCTGCAATTCCAGTCCCTTGCTATCCCAGGCCAACATGGCCCGTCATTCGATTAATCCATTTATCAAGGTGTCTTCAGCTTGCTGGCAATTTTGCCCTGCCAGTGCTCTGGGAATGCTGCTTGCTGTCCCAGGGCCTTGTTCCTCTCAGGAACCTCAAAATGCTCACTTAGGTTCCTGTTTGCTACAGACACGGGCTCTTTTAGTGCTCAGAAAAGATGAGGGGCACAAGCCACACCTCAAGGAACTCCAGTACCTCTAGGACATGTTTATCCCAGCAATATTTAGGCCCACGTGTTCTTCTGAAGGCCACTGAGGTCGAGAGAAGAGCAGGGAGACAAGTGACAGAGCGCTGATGCACTCAGATCTGGGTTGCAGGGACAGCAGTGTCTACCACCCCATGTCCTGCCCCTCCTGCGCTGGCTGGCACCTTCACAGCAGGGACAGCCAAGGGGCACACGGTGCCACCCCATATCTGCCACAAAACCTAGCACCAAACCTGCAGCAGTTTTCATCTACTCGACTATGCCAGGCAACAGAAGGAGCTGTGACAAGTCCTGCTCAGCCATCCCCGTTTCGCTGGCAGAAACCTCTACAAGTGGGGCAGGAGGGACAAGCCGGGGCCCCTCTGATGCTCACAGGGAGCACCCGCAGCCCCTTCCTTCCCACCGCCAAACCTCTGTCCGCTTGGCTGGGACTGACTTCACCGCGTTCCTCCCTGCTCATCTCTCGGCATACACCAGTCCCCAACCCCATTTCAGGCCTCTGCACCTGCTATCGTTCCACTGCAGGTACTTTGCCACCCTGTAAACCTGAACTTCCTACCAAAACACAAAAGAGGGCCACGAAAATGACCAGAGGGATGGAACACCTCCCCTGTGAGCACAAGCTGAGCGAGTTGGGGTTGTTCAGCCTGGAGAAGAGAAGGCTCCGGGAAGACCTTCTAGCGCCCTTCCAGTGCTTAAAGGGGGCCTAGAAGAAAGATGGGGACAGACTTTTTAGCAGGGCCTGTTGCAATAGGACAAGGGGTAACGGTTTTAAACTAAAGAGGCCAGATTCGGACTAGATATAAGGAAGAAATTTTTTACGCTGAGGGTGGTGAAACACAGGCACAGGCTGCCCAGAGAGGTGGCAGAAGCCCCATCCCTGGAGACATCCAAGGTCAGGCTGGATGCGGCTCTGAGCAACCTGATGCAGCTAAAGATGTCCCTGCTCACTGCAGGGGGGCTGGACTGGATGGCCTCTAATGGTCCCTTCCAGCCCAAACCACTGTAGGATTCCACTGATTTTTCAGCTGAAAAGCACCCAGAGTGGAGACTAACACGAGGGGGCTCCATCTGATGCCTTCGAGTTCAGCTGATGACAAAACCAGGACACAGCGCAGCTCTTTCACCTGCAGCCACTTCGCGTTTTACCTGCAGAAGGTCCTGGGCAGACCCTCGCCTGCCCACGTCCACCTCCAGGCAGCAGCTCCAAAAGGCCCGAAACTCAGCGCACAGTTGCTCGGGGTTCTGCAGCTCTGGTGTCCCGTTGGTCGCTATCAGATCCATTGCCTAGAGTGACAAGAAACACAAGACTCCACCTGTTTCTTTCTTATCCAGAACTGCTCACAGAGAGCCCATTTTTTAAGGTCCAGCCTCCAGTGCCAGTTTCCTCCCTGGCAGAGGGTTAGAGATGATTTTTCTATACCTACAAAAAACCTCTGATGCAGCCACAGCTACTCCAACATCAATGTGATTTTGCCTTGACAGCTGATTGCAGTGGCTGACCTAGTTAGGAGGAACTCCATCAGCAAAAGCACATTTGGCTTCTCTGTGCATTGACACCAGCTTTCCTGGCTATTTTAAAGAGTGAACTTGGTCCAGCTGTATTATTTCAAAGGGTTCGGACATAAAATGCATCCCTGCAGTGCTCACTGCTCCCTAAAGTACAGCTTCCTTAAAACAAAGGTAGTTCAGATTTTCCCTCTGTTCTAGATAAAAATGGTAACTAGAGGATAAAAAAGTAGATCCATCAGCTTATTCCTTGGCTAAACAGAAACATTTGGAACCTCATTTTCAACACAGACACGTTAGCTGCGTGCACAAATATATTATGAAGAAAACACATAACTGGGCAGACAGGAGCCACCCGCAACTCTGTCTTTCAGCAGTCTCCAAATTCCAGATCAGCAAGTCTTCCTGACAGACCTCATGCCAAGGAATTAGAACGTAATTTTGCAAAACATCGGGCGAGCATTATCCGGGGCAGTTCACTTGGAACCAAGGTCTAACATGCTGCGAAGCTGGACAGATGAGTTCATTCTGCTTTTGTAATACGTTCTTCAGAACGGCAAGACAAATGTTTTGAACTGTTTGAACCTAAACTTGCAGAATATGTCCCAAATATACAGCAATAATAATAGAAATAGGCCTAGGAGTCTTCCATACAAATGTCCGCCATGACAAGAACAGCTCTGCGCTACTGGCGTTTAAAGAGACGGTGGCCAAAGGGACTTTGATCTTATCCTCTTAAAGGTAGAGGAAAATTTCCAGGCCTAAAAAGCCAAATGAACTATCCTAGAGGAAAAACAATAAAAGGAAGTTTCTCTACTTTTCCCACAAGAGAAGTGTCACAAAATCAGTCCTGTCCCGTCCCTCTGCAGCTGCCCTCAGGCACCGGGCACAGCGGTGAGCCGGAGGGCCTGTCCTCACTGCGGTTAAATGGTGCTGCCCCAGGGACGTCCCTTCTCCTGCGATAAAGGAACACAGCACCCATGCCAGCCTTGGGAATTTTATTCCGGCTACATTCGCCTGGCTGTGAAGCAGGAATGCCTAGGATTTGGTTTGTTGGGTATTTTTAAAACTGAAACTGGGGAGGTCCAACCAGCGTTTCAAAGGACGTTTATCGCACCAATATTTGTCCCTCAGGCCCCAGGCGTATGCCTGGTGGAAGGAAATCCCAGTGAGAGAAAACAAACACTGTCACAGAAATATCCAGGCCACTCTTGGCTGGAAAATGGTTCATTCCTGTGAGTTCTGCATCAGCTGGAAAGAACGTGAGCAACAGGGGATGCATTTACTCTACACGTGGAAAACAACAATCATATCTACATTCAGACTGGTGTTAACTCTTTGATCAATGATCCTTTAATGCCCTTAGAGTACATGTAGGTATTTCAACTCCTGTCAGGAACGGAAGCTGCTGCGTGCCTTGCACTGTTAAAACAAGCATTCACGAAAATGTGAAAGAACATCCTTTGGTTTCCAGGCTTCGCAGAACTCCCTGGATGGGGTCTAAATGTGACTATTAAACCCAACAGCTACTGTGTGCCATCAGCTAAAAACCTGACCTGCAAACACAGGTCTTGCTTATCAGCTCTCCTGTTTGGATGCAGCTGAGAGCTCTCGCTGCACTCTGTGATTCCACACACAAGAGCAGAGGGATCCTGTCCCTGTTGGAGATGATTCACCTTCATAAAACCAGCTGGGAACTGGGGAACTTCAGGCAGTCCATCACAAGCTGTTCACTGTTCCCAGCTCAGGGGCAACAGCCCCTGCCCAAGAGCCCAGGAAGTGAACACAGGTGGGACCAACTCCAGGTGCCTGATTTTAACCTCCTGCAGTTTGACTCAGACACCTGAAGACACCGTGAAGCTCTGAGTGCTCAAGCTGATCTCAACTCCCGCAGCAGACGAGGCATGTAGGGAGAAAAAGAGCATCTCAAATAATCTGGGCAAGGGCAGGAATGGCTGAATGTGAATTTGATCAGAGAGAAAAAATCCAGTTCCCTGCTTCACAGTTGACCTGAGGCTTCTCCAGGAGCCCTAAGCAACCTTTGAGGTTAAGGAAGCTGGGAATTTTCAGCCTGCAAACCAGGGACACAGGCCTACTGCCACCCTGCCAGCTGCGGTGCACTCAGCTGACTCAGCATCAGGCTGAACCCAAACCTCTTTACTTCTTCTCCCCCCTCAGGAGGTGGCACAGTGCACACCGCTCCTCCTGTGTGCACTGGAACCAACAACCCCGGGCACCTACCAAACCAAAACAAGCCTTCCAAGAAAACTCAGGAATCTTTGTTCAAGCAGAGCGGAGGACTGACACTGGTGTAGTTGTTGTATTCCTTTCTTAAGTAGCCTGCCTGGGGGTATGTCCTGACCCTTCTGCTGTTTCTTCTCTCGGCCTGCAGCACACAGTCTGGGTGCCATAGACCAGAGAGAGCACAGCCTTATTGCTATGGGAAAAGCTACACGTCATGCTCTATTTCAATTCCAGCCTTAACAGAAACGATCTATCTATACACATGGTCACAATTAATTTCCTCATACATTCCTGCATCCCTATCAGGAATTAACTGGGCAGCACCTAACTTTATTCCAGCTACCAGTCATGAGGTTTTATCTTGGTATACACGCCTTCACTATCACACACTCATTTGGGATAAGAGCTGGTCATTTCATTTTAAGGAATGAGGATGAAACGGAAAACCTCAAAACATTAAAAATACATTTGTTTACTCCAAGTTTCTGTGCTAAAACCCATTTTTAGAAAGTCATTTGCTAATGAGTAATTATGGCATTTCTACAAGCAGCGACACTGCTTACCTGAAAGGCTCAGGTGAGCCATCGGCACTGATCCGAGTTTGAAAAGACTTCTCTGCCTGCAGACACAGCTGGAATGCTTTTCAGAAAAAGTCGCCAACTGGAGAAACTTGCCGCTGAAAAATCGCTGTCACTCAGAGATACAGCTCAAAGATAGTTCAAAACGCATACAAGGTATTTCAAGCCCAGTTGAAGGCAGAGATGGCACATCTCTGACCTGGCTACAAGTCACGTCTCTTTGGAAGTCTTCCCCTTGACGTCACCAAAGCTACAGGAGATGCTGCTGTGCTGCAGTGACAGCTTTAGAAGCGGGCCATGGGGGAACTGGTTCCAGCTGATGCGGCTGGGGTTTTGCCTCACGGGGGATTAACGGGATAGATTTGAAAGACACTGGTATCTGATTTTATGTACACCCTACCCTGAGAGGATCTTCATCAATAAAAGGAGGCTGTCCTTCCGCCACCTCTATTGCCACGACCCCAAGGGACCAGATGTCCACCTTGGGGCCGTAGGCTTCTTTCGTCACCACTTCTGGTGCCAGCCAGTATGGAGACCTGACCACTGTGCTCCGTCGACTCTGCTCAGGGCTGAGCCGAGCACAGACGCCAAAATCAGCTGAGGAGGAAAACAAGTGGTGTTAAAGGCAGCTCAAATTAGGAAAGCGAGCAAAAGAAATCCCCACTCTATGCCCGAGAACACGGTGTGGAATCTATCTGGAAAAGCGGCCATGCTCTGTTTGCTCAGTGCTGTAGCCACGGAAATATTGTTGAATTGGCCACTTAAAACCCACCCCTCAAGTTCCCTGCAGTGGCTTTTGTTGACTTGAACCGTTAGACTGTAACTCCCTCCCTCTGGAAGGGCCACACACAAACCCAAGACACTCTTCACACCTTTCTCCTTTCTGTGCCTCTCTGTAGGTTGGAACTGTGCTCGGAGCTGGCAGCAGTGGTCAGCGCACTGCCACAGGAATCCCTTCTGGGGAACTGGCTGTCAGTCAAAAGCAGCCCCATGCCACAGTCTGGGAAGGCTGTGCCTGACCAAGAATACCTACCCAATTTGACAGTCCCATCCACTGCAAGCAGAATGTTGTCGCTTTTGATGTCCCTGTGAATCACTTGCTTTGAATGAAGGAAATCCAGGGCTTGCAGGCACTGATAGGTAAAAAGGAAACATGAGGGTAAAAATTAATGACCTGATTTCATCAATCAAGAATGAAATGCCTCTAAAACATTGAATTTCCAGATGAATTGCGAGCAATGCCTGAATATTGCCCTGTCAAGAGGAATAGCTTGCTGCTTCAACACTATTAAAGTAACAACTTTCCAAACGAAGGCATATCAGGTTTGGGAAGAGAAATGTCCATTACTGTCACAGACTAGCCCCTGAAAGCACGGGCAGGATGGCTGCTGCCGCAATCAGTGTGCTATGTCCATCCATATGACAAAGTATTGTTTGCCAGAAATGAGAAAGTCCCTTCCTTCCGTGTGAAGTAGATCACTGTTGGTTAGGAGGTTGCAGGACAAAGACTTCATTGTCAGGCTCTACAGCAGATTTGGAAATAGCACCTTAGTCATTTTTCAGGAGCAAACCCCATTTTGGGTGGAATGCTATCCTTTTAAGCTGAGACTCTGACAAATGAGTCTCTCCTTTGCCTTGCTGTTCTTTTAAAATACTGCCACCAGCATGTTTGCTTTTACAGGCAAGGAATGCAGTACAGACATGCTCCAGGCACGTGTTTAAAGAGGAAAAGTTGAGAAGAGTCAAACTAAAAAAAAAAAAAGTAAAAAAATGTAATGCAATAACGGTGTTTAAGAGTGTAATCACAGAGTACAGAAAGTGCAGTGACACTGTCAGGCAGTTCACTTAAGGTGCCCTTTCTTCTCCATATCATAAAGCAAGGCAGAAACAAAGCTCTCAAGATGAAATCCCTCCTGTTCTTGCCACCTGTTCACCAGTACCATCCCGTCCAAGGAAGAGGAAGCACACGCGGGATCCCTCACCTCCCTACGGACAGCTGCCATCTGCCCTTCCTCCATACAAAACTGGGTAACATCTTCGGTTAAAGCACCTCCGGCCATGTATTCCATCACCACCCGGAGCTCATCACCGACCAGGTAGCTGAAAGAAGAAAACAAGGGCACTGAGATGAACAGGCACAGCTAAATTACCTCATGGAAAAGACAGCTGGTGATAGGGGGCCACATAGAAAATATATTGTATAACCAAAGATACATCGAAAATATTAATAGGGAGCTACATAGGAAAACAAAGCTAAAACTATTAAAACTTGCATCCCAGAACTAACACGCATGCAAGTAGGCAATTAGTCACTAACCCCTGCAAACTGCTCAAGAAAGAAGCTGATAAGGGAAACAGAAAAGACAGAAACAAGGACATAATTCATGGCTCAAAGGCGTCAAAGGCAGGAGGAGCTAAGGGCTAAGGAGGGCTCACTAACATCCATCTCTAAACAAGAACAAAAAGGAGACAGCCAGATGTGCACACAGGGACAGACCAGGCTGAAACCAGTCTGGGACTGCAAGCTCAGCCAAATTAGAGATTCCAGGGGAGAGGGGAGGAGTACAGAGCGAGGAAGACCTACGGCCTTCATCCCTGAAGACCCCTGCCCAGGACCACCAGGAGGAACTGCGCAAGCGCCCCGAGGAGGAGCCCGAGGCGGAGATTATGGAAATGACAAGTGACAGGAAGGAATGGCCTTTTTGGGGACAGGTCATGAATATGTCTAGGCGTTTCGAAATAGGTGATGTTTTAACTGGATAAATACTGGAGAAGCAGCCACAGTGGGGATGCACGTTTGTGGTGGAGCGATCCCTTGTGCGTCTGCGCGCAATAAACACACCTACTGTGTAAACTTTCGGGTTGTAAAGTCTTTTCCCTACGTCAGTTTTGGCGAGCCAGCCAGAAGGCTCTCTGCTCGGCTGTGGGATCGCCTGGGGAGCGGACGCCCCTGGGCGCACCCCAAGCACTTTCCTCGGAGGAGCCTCCGCTGCCAGCCGCTCACCGCGGGAGCAGATAACAACCTCCTGAAGCCACGGATCAAACGGTATGTTTTGTGAGAGGGGCCTGTAAGTCGTACGCGTGGCTGGGGCAGCTGGTAAATCGAGCAGAGACATCTGGCGTGCAGCATAGTCCCCGTATGGGAGGAGGGTACCCTCCATGGTAACAGGGGGATTTGCTGACTGATAGGGCGGCCGCTAGCGATCTTGGCAGTAGATCGAGCAAATCCGAGGTTGCCGCTGCATCCCAACATCGGGAGCCAGGACTGACCTGCTAATGACTGGTATATAAGAAGCAGGAGAAGGATAAGTGGGCCTCTCACGATCATGTCATCTTTCCAATATTTGCAGCTGCTTAGAAGGGTGTTCACTGGGAAGGCTAAATAACTAAACTTAAACCCCACAATCTTGCCAGGGGATGTTGGTTATGACTCTTGTCCAGGGAAGTCAGTTTGCCTGTGCCCTGGATGAGTAGGTGGACTCCATCACCTGGCAACAAAAGGGGAGGTAATTGTATGATTTGCCTGGGGATCAACATGAGTCGTTTGTGAATGGCTTTATATGTTAGTTGAAGCTTCCTGCAATTACGATTCCTGTCGTTACTATCAAAACTGTCCGGACATTCTGAGTGTATGAGTGAGTGAGACGTACGAAGTGAGTGAGGAGCTCTATCCGCGGTTCCGAGCTGGGGCGACTGAGGCGGCCGGAGAAGAGCGAAGCAAGTGTAATAACTTGAAGTATGAATAAGGAGTGCCGTGCCCATCCTTGATACGTCTGTGTAACACGTGGATATTGATAAGTAGTAATGTTGGTCCGTGGAAAGTAGAGTTGTGCGGAGAAGGAAGGAAAAGATAAGCGAAGGGTTCGGGTATGAAAAACAAAAGATGGGGGGAGGAAAGGGTAAACCTCATGAAAAATCCCCTTTAGGATGTGTCCTGACACATTGGAAAGACAGAGCAGGACAAGGGGGCACAGAAAAGAAGAAAGAGTTAATTAAGTATTGCAATCAATGGTGGCCGCTTTATAAGCTGGAAGATGGGGCAAAATGGCCTAAGGAAGGTGGCACGTTAGACTATAACACGCTCTTACAGTTAATGTTGTTTCTGAGGAGAGAAGGGAAATGGGATGAAGTAACATACGCTGATATGTTCTTTGTTCTCCGGGACAATCCTGAGTGGCAAAGGGACTGCGGATTAGTACCCCCACGAGAACCCATGGTCCTTGCATTAGAAAAAGAAAACAAAAACAACAACAAAAATAAATTAAAAGGTGCTGTTCGGCTTGTAGCATTGGCCAAAGGTGTACAGAGAGAAGTCAAACTAACCGTGGATCAGAACAAGATCTAAGTGATCTATTTAGGCCCCCTCAGCAGCCACAAGGGCGAGATGAGGACTTAGAAAGGGTCCGTACCCCTCCACATCCTCCCTCCTCCCCACCAGATAGCCCGATATCTTCCCGAACCCGGGGAAGGCAGATAACAGAAACAGTTCTCCAAGCTCCTCTCCAGGACGCAAGTGGACCGGATGGAGAAACAGGAAAAGTCAAAATACCATTCTCTGGTAACGAGCTGAAGGAATGGAAAGATGCTGCCCGAAAATATCGCAGTGACCCAGTAGGCGCTACTCAAAATCTCCAGTTTATAATAAAACAGTACAGCCCCGATTGCAATGACATGTAACTGTTATTGGACTGCTTAACCGAAACAGAAACACAGTTGGTTATAAAAACTGCCGGGGATTTGGCAAAAGAATATTATGAGATAAAAAGGGGTGATGTTAAAGAATACTTCCCCTTGCAGGACCCAAACTGGGACCCTAATCGATCAGCTGATGTGGATACATTACGAGCAGACCAAGGATGGGTAGTGAAAGGAATGGAGAAGGCAATTCCAAAACCTATAAATCGAGCAGTGCTATATGCAGTGAAACAAGGTCCCTCTGAGTCGCCTTCCAAATTTCTGGATAGACTAAGGGACACGATGTGTTGTCATACACCACTGGACCCCGGGTCAGCAGTGGGAATACAACATCTGGTATCCCTATTTCTAGGACAATCTCAGAATGATATCAGACGTAAATGACAAAAATTACGTCCACCAAATAGTCGAAACTTGGAAGTGTTATTGGAAGAGGCTTGGAGGGTGTTTAGCAACAGAGAGGACAATTATAAGCAGAGTCTAGGCAAATTGGTGGCAGTAGTTAGAGAAGAGAGAGAATGGAAACCTAAATCCAGGATGAGACGTGGACCGGCGCCCCTGAGCAGGGATCAATGTGCTATATGTAAAATAACGGGTCTCTGGAAAAGGGAATGTCTGGAGCGACAGCGTCAGGGGAACAATAGGTGGCGGGATAACCCAAGAAAAACGATCGCACATGTAATGGACTGATTAGAGGATCCATTGATTACAACGAAATGAGGAGAAAAACAAACAAACAAAAAAATGGAGTTTCTAGTTGATACGGGGGCAACATACTCAGTTTTGAATCAAGCTTTAATGCCTTTAGGAAATGACTATGTCATGGTAAAGGGAGCAACTGGCCAGAGTGACAAAGCTTATTTTTATGAACCATTAAAATATAAACTGGTCAAGCAGGTAGGCATCCATAAATTTTTGTCTATGCCAAATTCACCGAATTCCCTGTTGGGAAAAGACCTATTGGAACAGCTGGAGGCCACGATAAAATTCAAAAAGGGTGAGATTACTCTGGAGGTAAATGATGATCAATATGTACAAATAATGAGCTTGTCTTTGGTGAATATTCCCATAGAAGGACAAATCGACGAGGAGATCATTAATCAGGTCTGCCCCGGGGTTTGGGTGACTGATGCCCCAGGACGTGCCAAGAATGCCCAACCAATAATAATAAATTTGAAGGATGGACAGAGAGCGGTAAGAATCAAACAATACCCACTAAAGAAAGAAGACAGGCAAGGGATTCACCTGAAAATAGAGCGATTCCTAGAACTGGGCTTATTGAGGGAATGTGAATTGGAGTTCAATACCCCCATTCTCCCGGTCCGAAAACCAGATGGGTCCTATCGAATAGTCCAAGATCTGAGGGCCATTAACAAAATAACAGAGGTTCTATACCCCGGGGTTGCCAATCCATATACCTTGCTAATCACCTTAACTCCTGATTTAATTTGGTTTACAGTTTTAGAAGTAAAGCCTTCTTTTGCCTCCCTCTCCATGAAGCCAGTCAGAAAAGTTTTGCATTCAAGTGGGAAAACCCTAAGAGCGGTCGGAAGACCCAGCTCACAAGGACAGTGTTGCCACAAGGTTTCAAGAACAGCCCTACCATCTTTGGGAACCAACTAGCAAAAGATTTGGGATTATGGGAACCACCATCGGAAGAAGGAAAAATACTACAATATGTGGATGACATCCTCATTGCAACTAAAACCAGAGAAGCCTGTGTCACCTGGACTGTAAGTTTATTAACTTTTCTTGGGCTTCAGGGGTACTGAGTGTCCCGAAACAAGGCACAAGTGACTTTGCAGCAGGTTACATACTTAGGGTATAAGATCAGTGCAGGGCAACAGTCCTTGGGGCAAGCCCAGAAAGAAGCCCTATGCCAGACCCCTCGGCCACAGACTGTAAAAGAACTGCGGACCTTCCTGGGAATGACGGCGTGGTGCCGGCTCTGGATACATGACTATGGCCTGCTGGCCAAACCACTGTATTCCCTGATAAAATCCAGTCAAAGTCACCTCCAATGGGATGCTGAGTCAGATCAGGCATTCCATCAGCTGAAGAAGGCCCTGATGTCAGCACCTGCACTGGGACTCCCTGATGTGAGTAGACCATTTCTCCTGTTTTCCCATGAAAAGCAGGGAATAGCGTTAGGAGTACTGGCACAAGACCTGGGACCATACAGACGAGCTGTGGCGTACTTCTCCAAACAATTGGACGCTGCTGCCAAAGGGTGGCCTGGCTGCCTAAGGGCGGTAGCAGCAGTCATCCTGAATGTCCAGGAACCTCAGAAGTCTACCCTGGGTCAGAAAATGACTGGTTTCCTATCTCACACAGTGTCTACAGTCCTTGAAGTGAAAGGGGGACATTGGCTCTCCCCACAGAGATTCCTGAAATATCAAGCTATCATGGTCGAGCAGGATGATGTTGAGATTGTGACCACTAACATTGT